>NW_021565002.1:0-212 GCF_001605985.2 Dendrobium catenatum
TAATGAAAGTATCAAAGGCTAAAAGTTTTGTAAAAATATTTGCAAGTTGATTTTAAGTTGAAACATGAGTATGTTCAATTTCTCCCTTGGATACATGATCCCTTATGAAATGATGCCTTATGTCAATATGTTTGGTTCTATAATGTTGAATAGGATTTTTTAAAATATAAATAGTACTAGTATTGTCACAATAAATTGAAATAGTGCCTATA
>NW_021565003.1:0-200 GCF_001605985.2 Dendrobium catenatum
CCTCGTCCTCCTCCTCGGAGTGGGGGCGGAAAAGATTTGGGTGGAGGGAAATTTTCAGATGGCAAATCTGGCTCTCGCAATGATGTTAAGGGAGGTTCGGGGGGCAGCTCTACTGGGTCTGGTTCGGCGGAAGGTACAGGTGTGGAGGGGGATAAGAGATCCCCCTTGCGTGGATTGAACGGAGTCAAGGACAACGGGGC
>NW_021565004.1:0-297 GCF_001605985.2 Dendrobium catenatum
ATGGCCGGATCGCTGGCAACTCCGTCTACTCAACAAGCTATAAGAAAGGCCTTAGTAGCGGAACCCCCACTTCGTCAACCCGTTAGTAGGGACTGAAGAAAGTATGAAGGCTAATTTGACTCGATCAGTTCAAGTGATCGTAGTCTTCAAAGTTCTCCTAAATGACCGGAGAATCAAAGTTCCAAGAAGAAGATGAGTCTCAAGCAACTACTGAATGTTTGTAGGCTCCAAAATCTAAAATCACGAAGGATGACTCCAAATCTGTCAACTTCAGCAAAATTAGCATTGGGAAGCGCA
>NW_021565005.1:0-314 GCF_001605985.2 Dendrobium catenatum
TCACAGCAATGTATTCAGGAAAATGTTTGATTTGTAAGCTTAATTTGTTCAGTAAGAGCACTTATGATATAATTGGTCAAATTGAATTCGGCCTAAATAGCATGCTCTTTTTTCTTGTGTGTGTGTGGGAGAATCTATTTAAGGTCTTTGGGTCACACATACATAATCAAGCTACAACCGTTCATTTTTCGCTCAAATTTATAAAAATGAGTCAAATTTGAGCTAATTTTCAAGCTTTTTGTGCTTCAATATGAAACAATTTAACTTTTTATTTAGTTTTGGGAATTTGGTTGTTTGTTGAAACTTGATTTGAA
>NW_021565006.1:0-223 GCF_001605985.2 Dendrobium catenatum
AGAGCCCGCAGGATTTCCGGAGAGGATGAGAAAAGAAAGTTGGAAAGAACCCGCAGGATTTCCGAGCAACCCGCGGGTTAACAGATTTTCCAAAAATCAAATATCATTCACTTCTTAAAACATTACATAACCCCCCATATTTATAGGTATGAAAGGGGAATACAAAAGGACACAAACATTTAATTATCACATAATTCAAAGCATTAAAAAGCATAGAAATCTC
>NW_021565007.1:0-224 GCF_001605985.2 Dendrobium catenatum
GCAAAGGTCTCCTCAGAATCAATTCCTTCAATTTGATCCCTTAGAAACTAATCTAGCCTTATTTCTAATGACTACTCCTGAGTCATTCATTTTATTTTTGAACACCCACTTAGTTCCAATAACACTTTGATCTTTTGTCCTTGTAGTTAATTCTCAAACTTTATTTCTTACAAATTGATTTAACTCCTCTTGCATGGCCAATATTCAAAATTCATCAGAAAGTG
>NW_021565008.1:0-678 GCF_001605985.2 Dendrobium catenatum
TCAGATTAGGTTTATACGCAGATGGTTTTACTCCATTAAGTCAGTCGGCTACACCGTACTCATGTTGGCCTGTGATACTCACTCCTTATAATCTTCCTCCAGAGTTGTGTAAGACTACTCCTTATATGTTTCTAACACTTATAATTCCAGGGCCACATAATTCAAAAGTGAAGATTGACGTATTCTTACAACCTTTGATTTATGATTTAAGTTTATTATGGGAAGAGGGAGTAAGTACATATGATATCTCCACCAAACATAATTGTACACTAAGAGCAACATTATTTTGGACAATTGGTGACTTTCCTGCATATGGTATGCTCTCAGGTTGGAACACTTCAGGCAAGTTAGCTTGTCCATATTGTATGGAACGTTCAAAATCATTCACTTTAAAGTATGATAGGAAGAACACTTGGTTCGATTGTCATCGAATGTTTTTTCCTCCAAGTCATCCTTTCAGGCGAAATAAAGAAGCGTTTACTAAAAATAAAATGATGATGTTTCAGCCTCATCCAATATTCAGCAGTGAAGAAATTTTTGTTCTTTCCCACCATAATGGATTCTTCAACATTATCTGAGTTCAGATTGCTAGAATATGGTGTCAATCATAATTGGACCAAAAAAGTATTTTTTGGTCGTTGCCATATTGGAGAACAAATTTGATTAGACATAATTTGG
>NW_021565009.1:0-449 GCF_001605985.2 Dendrobium catenatum
AAATGAGGGCGAAATCTCTGTGTAGTGTTTTATCCCAAATACAATTTGTCATCTGAAAATTTGACCCTAAACATCATTAAAACTCTCCTGAAAGAGGGGAGGCTAAGACGTGAGTTTTCGGAGCCCACAACTTTGATATCCACCACATCTAAATTATAAAACAACTTTGATATTTCAAATAGTTTATGCAAACAATTTATTCAGTTGAACCTCAATCACCATTACTAAAACAAAGAGCAAAATCTACCTACGAAATTTGATATAAAATTAAAGAAAAGAATACTAGTAATGGTCCTATAATGTGGCGGACGCATCATCAGCATTCGTCAGAAGCAACACCCTATCTTTCCTATGATCATTTATCATCTATCTCTATTATTGGTCTCAACTTGCTGTCCTGGTGGAGGTAGAGCAAGATAATGAGGCAAAATTTTAAGGAGCATTTTAAT
>NW_021565010.1:0-373 GCF_001605985.2 Dendrobium catenatum
CTGTCTTTGAGTCACTCCTTGCTCGTAAGTAATTAGTGATCCAAAAAGTTTGTCAATAGAATAAATATTTTAGTCTTTTTGATTCTATTATAGCAGTTATCTTTGCATCATAAGCAGTAGGCAAGCAACAAATAATTTTATTTACTTTTTTAGTATTCATTATTTTTCTACCAAAAGCATGCAATGAAGTGACTATCTATGTAAAGAAAGTATACATATTAGTGATTGATTCATTTAGTTTCAGGCGAAAAATTTTAAAATCATGTAATAGAATGTTCAATCTAGATTGTTTCATTTCATTAGTTTCTTCATAAGTTGTGTGAATTCTATCGCAAATTTCTTTTCTCATTTTATAAGTTGAAACACACATATA
>NW_021565011.1:0-329 GCF_001605985.2 Dendrobium catenatum
ATTGGATTTAAATTCGAATTGGACTTAAACTCGAATCAGACTCATTTGGACTCAAATCAATCAACATAAGATACCTGAATTAGTTCTAAATCGAAACATTATACAATGAGTATGATGTAATGTTTAAACTAAAATTGTAAATTGCAAAATTACGAGGTCTAAATGAAATGCAAATTAGTATTAATAGAAGAATACTTATCCGACAATGCTCTTCTTAAAACAATTTTGTTTTGAATGGTCTAATTCTCTTATAAAAGTTCTTTGGGAAATCTCATGCTATGTGAATACATGTATATATTTTCTTTCTATAGATGAATATATGTTAAAAC
>NW_021565012.1:0-480 GCF_001605985.2 Dendrobium catenatum
TATAAGATCAACCTTGTCCTCAAGGTTGAAGTCTGGGTGCTCTCGCATGGCTTCGTATATCTCCCAAGTAGCCTCATGTGTCGGTAATTCCTTCCACTCGATGAGCACCTCCCTCTTGCCTTGATCATTCTTCCTCACTTCCTTCACTTGTAGTGGCTCTAGTAAGAATTGCATATCTTCTATCCCTGGGGTATAGTAGGAGTGGCCACAGTAGGATCTCCTATGCTCTTCTTCAATAGTGATGCATGAAATACATGATGGATGGAGGAATTAGGAGGTAACTTGAAACGGTAGGCCACCATCCCAACCTTCCCTTCGATCTCGAAAGGCCCATAGTATCGTGGAGATAGCTTCTCACTCCTTCTGCTAGCTAAAGTCTTCTGTCGGTAATGTCGTAGCTTCAAGTATACCATCTCTCCCACCTCAAATGTCACATCCTTACAATGAGCATCCGCCTTGGTCTTCATGATCTGCTGGGCT
>NW_021565013.1:0-264 GCF_001605985.2 Dendrobium catenatum
AATTAGAGAACATAGAATTTTATTAACCTTTTCAAATTTTGAAGTTTCTCTATCTACGACATGCAAATTTGTTATTATCTGAATAAATCTAACATACATGTCTAAGATAGTCTCATAAGATTTCATACTGAAAAGTTTAAAGTCATGCAGTAAAATATTCAGCTTGTATTGCTTGACTTCACTAGTATCTTCATATGAAATACATTACTTGTCCCAATTTTTTTATCGGCAGTACATGTAGAGATTCTCATACAACCTTCAAAA
>NW_021565014.1:0-278 GCF_001605985.2 Dendrobium catenatum
TCAGCCATCATAATAAATCAGAATGTAATTCAATAAGAAGGGTTTAGACATTTAAAAGAGCAGAAAAAATAAGATCACGATATCCAAGAAAAATTTTGTTCTCAAAAGTCATGAATTTGCACTCAATTTCAAAATACATCCAAATACTATGAGATCCATCATGACTACTTTTTAGTTTTCCTCTTTAAAATCTCATGATTTACTTATTAAATGTGTAGAATGATTAATTATTATTTTTTTATAGAATGATTAATTCTACCTTCTCCTGAGAGCCTGCA
>NW_021565015.1:0-205 GCF_001605985.2 Dendrobium catenatum
GGACCCATTGTATCCACTACGAGCACCTGGAACTGTTAGTAGGAGACCCATTGTTTCCTACATCATGCTCACCTGTCACCAATCTCGGGTGGGATTTGTCGGGCTGCATTTGTTTGTATAAGTGGGTCCTACATCATTGGTCTCCCGTATCGCCATCTCAATTAACAAGCGTTTGTAGGAACTGTCGTAGGAGATTCCAACAGTA
>NW_021565016.1:0-213 GCF_001605985.2 Dendrobium catenatum
ATTCTCCATTTTCTTCTCCTTCAGCCTTTCTCAGTATGTAAAAGCCATCATAGCAAATGAGTGAAGAAGACATATAGTAGTTTGTTCCTACCTTTTTTCTCATTTCATCTTGTGCTTGCTGGACGTCTTCAAATCCTTTCCAAAATGGTTTCTTTGAGGCTTTAATTTGTTCTGAAGCTTCTATCTAGCTGGCATATATTCCTGGGTTAGGTA
>NW_021565017.1:0-376 GCF_001605985.2 Dendrobium catenatum
CCGCCAAGACCCCCTCGACCTGCTCCCGTTCGGCTCTTCTTCCCGATCCTCCTCTCCTTCTCTAAAAAAAATGGAAAAATTACATACATACCACTTTATTTCTTTAATGTCATTTATCTAACATCTAAAATATTAGTATTACAAGTCTATCGCTAATAAAATAATTTTTTATACATAAAATAAAATATTAAAATTTATAGGATAGTATGAATAATAGAAAAGAATTATAAGAGTGATATATTTGATATAAAAGTTGTATATGAATGATAGACATATAAAATTAATATTTTAGATGTTAGATATGTAAAAAACATGAAATAAAGTAGTATGTAGGTAAATCTCTCAAAAATAATATATTATCTATATATTATATGAT
>NW_021565018.1:0-237 GCF_001605985.2 Dendrobium catenatum
ACTGGGACGTTGGGAGCCTTGACCAAATTCTGAGCTCTCTTTTAGCTTATTTTTTCCTTATTGTTGTCTTTTGTCTGTTTTATTTTTCTTTTTGCTGTTGTATCCTTTTGGTTGTCTTTTTATATATAAAATTTTGTTCTAAAAAAAAAAGGGTGATTTAATCATGTGAGTATGATTACTAGTGTTAAATATATAATATTATAATATTTTAAGAATTATATTATTAAATAAAATATA
>NW_021565019.1:0-267 GCF_001605985.2 Dendrobium catenatum
TGGCCGGGTACCACTGCCAATAACCCAAATTTTTAGGCCTAAGAATGATGCAAATGACTTTGAGTGGGATATTGGGTCTTCAGCTATTCAGCCTTCTTGGACTTTTCCTCTTTAGACTCATTGGATCTCTCCTTATTGATCTCCTTGGATTCGTCGTGGCTTGAATGTCCAAATGAAGAGATAATTTGCCCTTAAAGGGGTATTACCTTTTCTCTTTAAATATTTAGGAGCCATCTGAACTCGATCTTAAAAGTCATTAGGGATGTT
>NW_021565020.1:0-226 GCF_001605985.2 Dendrobium catenatum
TCTTACTGATTTTTAATTGATTTTTATGAACATAGAGTAGCTACTGCTGCTACAGAAAAATTGCTATGGTTTTTGGGAGAATTTCTGCGACTGGTTACTGAATTGGGAAGACATTTTGTTTCAGAAATCTCTACAGCTATTGTGAAGGAGAAACAGAAATAGGTTGCTGTTGAATTCATGTTTTTTTTTACTGTTGGGAAGAAGTATTCAAGTGAAACTTAGAAGC
>NW_021565021.1:0-265 GCF_001605985.2 Dendrobium catenatum
ACGATGTATATTTTTTACTTTGAGCAAAAGACTTCCCTTGAGGAAGGGCACATTTTTAATTGACTACAAACATTAATAAAATTATTTAATGATTGTTGGATAAGACAATAATCATTGGTTTAATTAGTACATTTTTTCATTCTATTCCACATAGGTTAATTCCATTAAGCAATGTTATAATAAATAACCTAAGGTAAGTCAAATATTCTTGGTTTATTTTTTTCAACGTTTACCACACAAGTTAACGTCATTGAGCAATGCTTTA
>NW_021565022.1:0-254 GCF_001605985.2 Dendrobium catenatum
CAGAAAAATTAGTACAAATGAGAGATTATTGTGTGCGAATACCGACACGAGAACGGTCCGATGACACCTAATAATTTTCCGTTAATAAGAGCTTTTTTTCTTTGTCGGGATGGCCCAATTCATTTTAGATTTTCTTTATTCTGTAGACAGCGGCGGAACTCATTTATGAAGGCAATGTAACAACTGTAGTCGGCAAACACTGTTTAGTAGTTAAATATATATATATATATATATCTCTGTATAGATGTGGCCAG
>NW_021565023.1:0-267 GCF_001605985.2 Dendrobium catenatum
GATCGAATTTAAATAAGACACCCTATGAGTTGCTAAAGGTAGAACACCTAATTTGTCTTATTTGTATGTTTTTGGTTGCAAAGTGTTCATTCATAATAATGGAAAATCTACCTTAGGAAAATTTGATACAAAATCAGATGAAGGAATTTTTGTTGGATATTCAAGTGTTGGAAAATCTTATAGGGTATTCAACAAATAAACATTGGTCATTGAAGAAACCACACATGTTATATTTGATGAATCTAGAAATTTGGAAGAGCCAAATAT
>NW_021565024.1:0-422 GCF_001605985.2 Dendrobium catenatum
CTTTCAACTGAGGCATTCCCCCGGGCCCTATACATGTGGCATCCCCTGTCCTGGCCCGAGGCCCCTCTCTCCAAGAAGAAGGTTCCTCCCTTCCGCCCTTCTCACCTTCTACCCACTTCTTATATGGGAGGCTTTCCCCTACTTTTGGATATGTGGCATCCCTTATCCGACTGCAGGGTCCCTCCCTATACACAAGGCATGTTGAGTGGCCATTCTTCTTCAAGAGATTTCACAACCAAGAGGGATTCACATCTGTAGTTGGTTGGTGATGGAGGTCGGAGAGACCATTTTAAGGAGGAATTTTGAAAGGAATATTGACGGGTAGCAATTTGACGTCGGGTAGAAGTTTGACGACGAGCATAATTCTAATGACGGGTAGAAGTTTAGTGTCGGGTTAAAATCTGACGAGAGTCCGACGGCGG
>NW_021565025.1:0-276 GCF_001605985.2 Dendrobium catenatum
AGGATGACCCAACGAGGGCGAGGTAGAGGCTGAGAATAGCAAAATCATGAAAGTGCAATGTATGAAAACATACAAAAGGAAAACCCGACGATACACATCGATTTAGAATCTGGTTCAGATGATGAATCATGTATACCGAAGGATGAAAATAGAAACAAAAGGCCAAAATTTGAGATCTCTTTGGAAAATGACAGTGATGAAGATAAAATTCAGGCAAATATAGAGGATGATTCAAATTTACCTACCTATGAAAGACTTAAAGGATATGTGAAAACT
>NW_021565026.1:0-653 GCF_001605985.2 Dendrobium catenatum
ACAATATAAGTAAATTAGCAAACCTATAGTTTTTTTAAAAAAAAATTACAGACGGTAAATGTTTCTGACTCAAAAAAATTACATAACAAAATCCAATCATCTGGTCTCTCAATAAGTTCTTTGTAAAGCTTTTGTATTGCTAACATTTCACCTCTTTGTTTTTTATAATGTACATAAGCCTTTGAGCGAAAATCAAAAAATATCTTGCTCATCATGTGCCTCACACAATCCTTTACATGTGATTCTTCAATGGACAAATTAATCTTTACCTACAAATTTTTTTGAAAGCAATGTTAAATTGTTTGAAATCTTTATTTAAACATGTATATGTTAGAGTTCATAAATTTGGTGAATATAGAGCAGCTAATGCACTGTATTGAATTAGACTTGTACTTTTAGTTAACTATGATTCATTCATCAATCTAACTACGATGCATACTAACATGAAATTGCATTGTTGAGGAGAAATAGGTCCAATCAAATGGTCATTATTGCAAGCACATCCCATACTAAATGTAACTTTTTTTTTTGAAAAAAAATGCAACCAATGCATTAAAAAATGGAAAAAAAAAACAACTATTACAAACAAAGTAAAATCTTCTAGGAAGTTGAATTTGTCCTTCAAAATGTATAAGAATGAAGGAGGAATATCA
>NW_021565027.1:0-778 GCF_001605985.2 Dendrobium catenatum
TTGTTGTACTAAAAAAATTGCTTTAAGAAGCAATAAGAAAGACATCCCAAACTAAGCCTTAAACGAGCATTTGACTTTTAATTGGACACGTCGGAGAAAAAAAATTCATGTAGCCTACCACAGATAGTGGGATAAAGATTTGATGTTGTTATTGTTGTTGTAGTAATATAAAATATTATGAGACCTCAAAAAATTCTCTTGTATGTGGTTGTTTAGCCCCACCCACAGCCATGGACATGGAGGACAAAGGTCAATCATTCCGTCGTCGGAGTAGAAAACAAAGAGATCCGCAATCAACATTTTGTAATCCGATAAAAAAGATGATAGAAGAAGATGAACAAAACTTGACTAGGAGTCCAAACAATGGCGATGACATCTACGATGCAGGGAAAGGACTATCACTGTCAGTAAAAGATACACGAGCAAGGCGTAAACCCATATGGAATAAGGATTTTCACATGGAGATTTGATAAAAAAAAAAGTTTTATATGAAAATAAAGAAATGGATATATATCTGTATGTGTGCATGTGTGTATGTGTGTATGTGACCGGGTTGATCCGGATCCGACCTGTTTTTTGAACACCTCGAAAGTTGAGACCCGAACCCGATTCATTTGTTAAACGAGTCGACCCTAACCCAGATTTACCGGGTCGGGTTCAGATCGGGTTGTAAGGTCGTGTCAATAATTGACACCCCTAATATATGTGTGCTATATCAAACAGGAGTTTTCTTCAGCTGTTAATTTATTAGGTAATATTTTATATCGAAAGCTTAAAG
>NW_021565028.1:0-239 GCF_001605985.2 Dendrobium catenatum
GTGAGCCAAAATTAACTAGGTAGCTCACTTAAAGTAGGCAGAGTGCTCGTACCCCTAGGACATTTGGTGATTAGATTATTAATCTTATGGAGCAGATGTCCAAAGTTAAACCTTAACATCACTATCTTTAGTTTGATTCTCTAATCCAAGTTGATGTATACTATACTTGAAATATTTAGTAACATAGAAGAAGTAGGTAATGTATTTGAAGTTTGAAAAGAAGTTTTGAAAAGGTTAAT
>NW_021565029.1:0-274 GCF_001605985.2 Dendrobium catenatum
CTAATTTTTATTTAAATGTTAAACATTTCATATATATTTTTTAAAATTTTATCTAAGTTTTAAAAATCCCGTCTAAATTTAAAAATTTCCGCCCATGGCTCGTTTACAATTAGACGAGCTCGAGTTCGAGCTCGCTTTCCATGTAATGAGCCGAGCTCGATAAGGGCATAAACTCGACTCGACTCGTTTACTCGATAATTTTTGGCTTACCTTTTATTTAGTAGATGCCATTTTCATTATTTCTTAGGTATGATTTCTCTCACTTTATCTCTCT
>NW_021565030.1:0-389 GCF_001605985.2 Dendrobium catenatum
TGCTAAATGACATTGATAACACCGAGGAAGTTCACTCAGATTTAAATCCTATCACTACTAATATTGTTGAAGAACATTCTAATTCTCTTTCTGATGATGTTCCTAACAGTGAAGGTGAGATTATTGTGGATGGAAACAATGATACTTTCGAAGAAGGAGAATTTGTCCCGCCTTCTAATGGAGAGCAAAATGTCCTACCGAATGAAAAATCTGTGAGTAAGGCTGTTGCTTCTTCTTCTATTTCTAATATTGCCAATCCTAAAAATATTGATGAGGACGATTTTTCAAAAATTGGTAAAAAGAAAGGGAAGAACCCTAAAAATTCTCAACCTTCTACTCCCCGGTCAACTCATGCTCAAAATTCTTCCAAATATCTTAATGATTAAAGC
>NW_021565031.1:0-451 GCF_001605985.2 Dendrobium catenatum
TAAAAGGATCAAAACCGCCTCTACCGGATCACACTCAGTCTGCTAACACGTTGGTACAACCTATCAATCAAGCTCCGTCCACATCTCCCACTCTTCCCACCATTTCCAACAGCCTAGGTCTCCCTCTCCATTATCAACCACACTCCCCTGTTTCTTCCCCTGTTCATGTTCTCAACGTCTCTGACTCTAATCCGGTGGATAGCAAGGCAGTAGAACAAAAAGAATCCGAAAATCCCCCTTCTGGGATCCCGAATTTGAACTCCCCTAATGATGAAGAGGTTGCTTCCACTTCGTCCAGCTCACTATATTCTCAAGGTATGGCCAAGCCTATGGCTGTGACCGTCACATCCCCAAACAAATTTGATGCGTTGAATTTGGAGGATGAACTTAATAATCTAGAGGACAATAGGGATGCATTGGTTGAGCAAGAGAACAAAATTGATAAGCAGAA
>NW_021565032.1:0-1758 GCF_001605985.2 Dendrobium catenatum
TGTCCAGCAATTTATAAAAAAAAAAATTATGAAAAACCTACCACACGCTCTTACTCAACTGCTATCAAACTCTCATATATAAAATGTCAGACCAGTCCAGCCGATCCATGCGGGACTGGCCCAAGCGCAAATGAGACAAACTGATCCACGCGGGACTGGCCCAAGCGCAAATGAGACAAAACTTCTCCGCCTCCTGCATATGCCGATCAAGCCGCTAGGTTCACGGGAGCCAATTTGGAAGGTTTTTTTTTTTTTTTAAGAAAATTGGAAGGAAAATTGAATGTAGGGATTGTTTAAGGATTTCCTTTTGATTTGTATGCATTAAATATTTTATTTTCATAGAGTTAGGACATCTAAAATTTGCCTGAAATTTGAGATATCTTAGATTTAAGTTTTCTTTTAGGCTCTAGTAGCGTCTAGAAATTTGGGAGAGATCGATGCTCCTCTAAAATTGAGAATCAATTATATCTTGCTCATTTCCGTTTCTATTTCATCAAAAATTACAAATTTTTTTACTGTTTTCTTGATTTTGTGGGGGTTCTTGTGGAAGATTTTCACTGTTTTTCTAAAAATTGATAGGAATTAGTTGAGATCTTCAGGTGTTTCCTATCAAAGAACTCCATAAATGAAGATCTTCCCCCAAAATAGCGTGGAGATTTTCAGATGACTAAAATTTATCATTTTGGTATAAAAATCTGTCCAAGGATTTCAGTCGAATACAAAGATTGTAACAAATAAACATTTGTTCATGAGCAGGTACATCAAATACATGACATGCTGAAGAGATATTGACAAATTTTTACACTCCATATTCCTTTTTTTTTTATTATTTAACAGCCCCCATCATATTTTACATCATGACTGTAAACAGAACATAAAATAATGGAATGAAGATGGCGCAGATTTCAATCTCTTTGATTCCAAAACTATTTATCTGCTTCAGACCTTAGTTCCTCTTCAAGTTCATCAAATTCCCAAACCCCAACCTCTTCATTAGAGAAATCACTTCCAAAGTTTCCAAATTCCTTTTCGAATTTTGCGAGTTCTGATTCTGGATCATGTTGTTGTTCTGTACTTATAGATTTTAATTTGGAAGACTCGTTAGAGATGAACTTAGGTGATTTTGGAGACTCATTTGCCGATTTAGGTGAAGGAATTGGCTCTGCAATGTGAGAATGCCTATGTTGTTTCTCTTCAAGAGCCTCAATTTCTAGTATTGGCCGCTCAGTCGAGTTAAAATCTGCTCTAATTTTCTCAATTTCATTGAATAATTCCTTGATTTCAGGGTCATCTTTCCTGATTTAAAAAAAAAAATCAGCTAATGCATTTAATAAAATCATATCTGCAAAAAAAAAAAAGATATAAAACTAAAACAGGCGCATAAAATTGAAGAATTATCAATATTTATCATATAAAATGAGATAACCTGGATTGGTATCTTGGTTCTGCATAAAACATTTCTTTCATGTGATCGGCCAAACTGAAGGCAGTAACAATCTGAGGAGAAAGAAAAAAACAAGTACTAGTTAAAACAAACTATAAGGATCAGCAATTCAACTTTTTCAAGGCAAAGTGATGCAAAACTATTATGGTTTAGGGATTCGAAATAAAATTAATATGATGCAATGCATCACTAAATGCAAAGTAACTTGAGGATTCAAAGATCACAAGCAATACTAGAATTAAATCTCAACTAAAAATAGTATGATAAAAATAATCTGAAAAATTCAGCGATGAATTAGAATCACAAAATTAGTC
>NW_021565033.1:0-218 GCF_001605985.2 Dendrobium catenatum
TCAGTGCAGAAAAAAGTAAAACTCATAAGCAGTAGTTATAAAATTTGTAAATATTAAAACGCTTTGATACATAAGCCAATAAAATGGTAAACCAATACGGGAGTTAAATCTATAAAGAAATCATTATATCCGTACAGAAATCAGATGAAGCATCAAATCCAAATATCAATAAAAACTATCGAAATCATGCAAATGTAGTAAAATCATATAAGAGTGTA
>NW_021565034.1:0-433 GCF_001605985.2 Dendrobium catenatum
CAAATTAAACATATGAGAGGGCCCAAAATAATCATTGAAACTAGTTTATAGGTTTATTTTGTGTTCTATATATAGTTCCTCACATGCAAGAGCAGATTTTCTCTATAAACCCAAATATATAAAATATGGAATGGGTCCTCTCAACTACCAAAAACTATCTTAAATCTAGCTTCGAAAGGGACAAAAGAGGTTCAAATGCGGGATAATCGGAGCTTAAAGCCCGTTTAACCGTCCCAATAACTATCTTACGGCTAGCCAATTTTATATATATATAAAAATGATCATAGGGCAGGTGATTTCTAACTCATAGCAGTGAAGTCGCTGGCGGGGGGCTAAGATTTGGCTTAGTATATAACTTTTTTATTGCTTTCTAAAATAATTTTTTAGTACAAAAACTTCTTTGAACAAATATTTTTTGTACTAAAAAGCTGAT
>NW_021565035.1:0-2204 GCF_001605985.2 Dendrobium catenatum
CCTTGGGAGATGTCACTTGTTTGTTTAGCACATCATTTGGTCAGTTAGACTCTTAGGCTTCGTTTGAGACAGTTTTCTTATTACTTTTTAAAACAATTTTTTAGTACAAAAATTTTAATTTTTCTATTAGAAAGCTGCTTTAAGAAGTAGTAAGAAAGCCGTCCCAAACGAAAACTTTTATTTGGTCCGGTGAAAGGACGTAGAGCTACGTTCGGCCGGCACTAAATCGCTCCACATAGCAGGCACAAAACCACGTTTTTGACAATTTTGCTCGGCAATAACGAGAAATACCATTATGTAAAAACAAATACCGAGCAGTACCGAGTAATACCGAGTAACACCGAGCAATACCGAGTTTTTTCTATAAAAACTTGGTATTGCTCGGTATTACTCGGTATTGGTCTTCACAGAGCGGTATTTCTCGTTATTGACAAGCAATACCGAGCAAATACCGGGCAACTCAGTGGTGACCGGACGTAGAGCTACGTCCGGTCACCGGACCTAATAATAGAAGAGTGATTCTGTCCCATTTGGGATGGTTGCAGTTCTATATAAAATTATTTATAAAGTTGTTGCGAAGAAAATAAAATTTTTAAAAAATGTTGTAGATGTTGTGCACATAAACAATGAAATATATTAATCACACAACCAAACTCAATGAACACGATGCGATTTACATGATTTGACGAAGAAATGCTTACATGCACGAGGAGGAAATGGTTTCATTATTATGGAGAAAAAATGTTACAATTACACTCTTCCTCCCATTATAGCAGCCCTCAAATCTCATATATAGATTTGAAATAAAAATTAGTAAGGAAAATATAATCCATGTCATAATTAGATCTCCGAATCAATGGCATAATTGGATAACCTAATTAATGATGTAATAACATAATTGGATAGCCAATAAAATCAATAAAATCTTTCCATAACAATAGAAAGCAACTTTCTATCACAAAAATTTTTTGAAAGCAACGAAAAAGCATTGGCCAAATATAAATTATGATTCAATTTGAAAAATATAGTAAGAAAGTTCTTAATGCTTCATAAAGCAATTTTTTAGTACAAAAATTAAAATGTTTATACTAAAAAGCTGTTTTAAAAATCAGAAAAAAAAATAATTTCAAACGTAAGAATATCATATACATAAGAATAAAAGAATTTATCAGAGGTAGATAGCAAACCTATTATAACCTAAAAGAAAAAAACAATCAAAACTTCTATTAAAAAAAAATCAGAACTTCTATCAGAATTCTCAAACATATACATACTGTAAATAAAGCGATGAAATTGACGGAGGAAACTATTAATTCTAATGTTGGAAAGGGATTAATTTGATCAAAATGCTTGTTTTTTGTATTAGTAATGATCGATACAGAGAAGAGTTTCAGAAAGATAAATGCAAAGATGAAGTGAAAAATGGGACGAAACTTTTATATTTTCTGTTAAAAAATAAGTCACATTAGATTTTTTTTTAGCTCACTACTAAAAAAACCGGATTTTTCGCAACAGATGTTAGTAGCGGATTTAAAACCGCAGCCAAAGCACCATTTTTTGCACCGGTTTTAACCGATGTTATTTGCACCGGTTTAAACCGGTGCAAATAACACCGTTTTAACCCCACGAAACGCGCGCCCGCCCTTAAACATAGAAGCCCTAATTTTTCATTATTCGCGCGAACTGCTCGGCTCCCCACTGTCTTCCGCCATCCTCCGAGCGGAGCAATCCACGTCCGAGCGGAGCAAAGCAATGCCGGAGGAGCACACTTTCGGTCATTGATGTCGGAAACGCCCGCCCGTTCGCGCATCGCTGGCATCTTGGTCGCGATCGGTATTCTTCAATGTGAGTCTCTTCCCCTTCTTTCTATATATTCTTCTTCTCATTCTTATTTTTCATCTTCTTCTCCCTCTTCTTCTCATTCTTCTTCGGTCACTGCTGTCAGAAACGCTCGCCCGTTCGCGCATCGCTGCCAAAAATAGAAAATTAGGTAGATGCTGAAAAATAAATTTTGTGCTGCAATGTGTAGTGTGTAGACATTCAGATTTCAAAAAAAAAAAAAAAAAATTGTTCTATTGTGGCGGTTTTAACCGGTACAATATTCCAGATTTTGTGCCGGTTAAAACCGCCACAATTATCAAAATATGTTCATATTGGAAGAATTTGCATCGGTTTTAACCGGTACAAATCTGGAATCTTGTACC
>NW_021565036.1:0-946 GCF_001605985.2 Dendrobium catenatum
TTGCCAGAAAATAGTGGAAGGTTTCTTTATTGTAGAAATGAACTAAAGTGAGGATCAAACCAAATTGAGTTTGGGCAAACAAGTGCATTACGTTGAAAGTTAATTGATCCTGTAGGAGAACTCTAGATGGAGTGATTTTTGCAGAGACAAACCTAGGAAAAGATTCTTCATTGGCTCTAGACAGGAAGTTTTCGGATGTATTCCTAGGAGGACCCTTAGCCAAAATCTTTTGGCGCTTGCTAGAACTTGCCATTGAAGGATTTAAAAAGACAAAAGCTTGGAAAGAGATGTGTGAGAGTGACTGTTCAGTAAAAATTGCTATCAATTTATGAAAAATGACTGTTTGTACCAGACAAAATTTCGTTCGTCCTGTACGAATTCGATTCATCCCCGTACGAAAATATTTCGTATGGACGAACGAGTGAGTTAAAAAATTAACAGCTTTTCGTAATCACACAATTTACGAAGCATCCTTTCGTACAGACTTTTGACCAAATGATCGTACAGACGAACACGTGTTTGTCCAAACGATAAAAATTTAACTCATTTTGATGGCAATTGAAAATCGTCCCCCACTATGAACCGACATCTATTCATTTGGACGAATGGATGAAGTTCATAATAAAAACTGTCTTATCCATTCAATTGCTGCATTCAATAATCCCGGACGATCATGAATATCGTACAGACGAACTACATTAAAAACTGCTCTTAAGATGGTTTGAAATCACACAGATTGACATTTTACACACATCGTCCCGTACGAAAACTTTTCGTCCCGGACGATTAACACAATTTTTTTTGAATTTTTGTATTTTTATCAAAGAAAACCAAATAAACACACAAAACACAATAAACAACGACAAATGTACAGACTCTAAATAAAAATCACTCAAAAAATACAAAAAACACAAAAACAAAATCATAAAAACATAAACTACGAAAA
>NW_021565037.1:0-1287 GCF_001605985.2 Dendrobium catenatum
TCTCAGGCCATACTTCCTTGAGGGGGCAACCTATTTCGTAGGTGAGGAAGGCTCCATCAACCCACTAAGATGTCCAATAACTATTGTAAATACTTGTCAAATCAGATTTGCATGAGGTTATATCCATTAATGAGCTATGGTAAAGGCTGGATCTTTAAAGATGGCCTAATTTGGGATGTTTGGGTACCTCTGTAAGGAAAGAGACTCACCCAACTCATTTTGGATGAAAAAGTTCAATAAATAAGTGTGTAACTCACCAAGAAGGGGGAATCCTTCTTGCAGGAAAGGGAGAAGGAGTAACTTTCAAGGAAGCTACATTGCTAGAGTTGGAACTGGCAAAAGACAAGTTGTTAAGTTATCAAAAGAGGTTAAAGACAACAAAGAGAGATTCAATTTTTTTTCATTTTTGATAAATATGATGAGATTATTAGATTGACTTTTAAGGTGGAGGTTAATTACTATCTAAAGAGCTGATCTTCCATAATGTGCTCAACCTAAAGTTTAAGGATAAGGCTATGTTTTTATACTAAACCTCAAAGAATGTGGATAGCAAAGGTGTGAGTGAGACTAGTAGCTAAGTGATTTTATTCTTTCTTTTAGAGTCTAAGTGGTTAAAATTGTAAGAAATATTTAGACATTAAATGAATTGAAAGAATTTCTCTAATCATTTTTTAGTTTTTTCATTCTAAATGAATGAAAAAGTTTTTTGACATAAAAATAGCCTATGTATATGTAATTTATAGTTATAATATTACTCGCATCAAAACAATATGTTTTTTCCTTGTGGCAAACTCATCAATAGTTGGAATAATGAAGTAATTATCTTGGTATTTGTTGAATTAATGAGTAAATAACTCCACACTATAGGAAATATATTTATAGATATCATTACAAGCGAGTGCAAAATATAATAATTAATATATCTAAAGAACTATTAACCATACCACTTAAGGAGCTTGATGAACCTAGATTTAATAAGTATGAACTTGGTAGGTTCCACCAAAGTGACAGGATATGAACGTATTAGATTCCACAGGGTTATTATGGTTTGTGAGTTGAATAAATAGTTAAGATTTCAAATATTTAAAGTTATAATTTTTGTAATGGGGCTAAATGAATCTTAATAAGGAATTTAAACCCTATGAACAAGCTATTTTGATAATGGTATCAAGATACTAAATTCTCAACATTTTGTATTATGGAGTGCATGTAACTTTAAGTAATTGATTAGTATATTATATTAGAATCATAAGGATTCCACATGATATTGCCTTAGGTAGGACTTAC
>NW_021565038.1:0-249 GCF_001605985.2 Dendrobium catenatum
GATTGTCCTAGCATCTTTGACTAAAGAGCTAGTATCTACAACATGAAAGGGTGCGTTGGTCTGGCGAAGAAAATGATTTGTCAAGGTCCAGTCAAAATCAGGATCTAAGATGATGGTATGTAGCTTATCCCTAGTGGTAGATAGCTGCAACAGTTCAGCACAGTCCTGATATGTGATCTCGACCGGGTGTCGATTCATATAGGAAATCAGGGCTGTGTAAGCAGAGTTTATGCAAAGATTTGCAAAAAA
>NW_021565039.1:0-237 GCF_001605985.2 Dendrobium catenatum
AGCGTCCATAAATAGAAACTCCCCCCAATTGTGAGAATTGTCATCACAATGAGAACAATGTTGCAAAGAACCACCGGTCTGGGGAGAGAGGGAAACTACCCCATCATCATCGCCCCATACAA
The DNA here is from genome assembly GCF_001605985.2 of Dendrobium catenatum. Taxonomy (NCBI): domain Eukaryota; kingdom Viridiplantae; phylum Streptophyta; class Magnoliopsida; order Asparagales; family Orchidaceae; genus Dendrobium; species Dendrobium catenatum. The sequence continues at coordinate 123 of NW_021565039.1, forward strand.
AAAATGAACCATCCAAAAACCTGGGCAGCGAATCAACTCTACCGAAAACAGTCACCTTTCCGGCAAAAAGGAATCCAACCTTCGAATGACAGAAAAACCAAACAGTCATAGCCAC
>NW_021565040.1:0-329 GCF_001605985.2 Dendrobium catenatum
CATTACATAACCCCTCATATTTATAGGTATGAAAGGGAGAATACAAACGGACACAACATTTAATTCCCATAGGAATCCAAACAACACAAGCCATGGAAAAGCCCCCTTGCTTTTTCACGGCAAAACAACCCAGCCCAGGAAACCAAGAAGCAGCCACGGGAACCCAAGAGGCCGCGCGGAACCGAGGCGCCAAAAGCCACGGGAAGGCCCCCCAATTCGGAAAACCAGCAGCCACCGTGAGAATCCAGGACCATGCACAGAAAGCAGCAGCCAACCGTGGAAGCCAAGGAGCCACGACATGGGAGAACAAACTTCCTTGGGATTCCAAA
>NW_021565041.1:0-203 GCF_001605985.2 Dendrobium catenatum
GTTGAATGATATGAAAATTCTAAAAATAACATTCAGAGTACTGCTAAGCATACTGTACCAAAATTCTCCCCTAACCTTTTCATGTAGCGAGCCCCCTTCTTTTGATGGCATATACGGATATAAATCATAAACATATATGGGAATCAATCTTCTTGCTCAATTCTCCCTCTTCCTTCCATGTTGGTCTTATGAGTTATTTCATG
>NW_021565042.1:0-354 GCF_001605985.2 Dendrobium catenatum
AGTCGCATGTATGCAAGGAAGACTAGCCATTAATACTATACTGAATACAGGTTGACTCTTAAAATATAATACATTGCATATGCGGGTGGATTGATAAGCTTTTCTTTAAATAAAAGGTTGGTAGTGTAATCTTAATTATAGCATATAACTGATTGACTGAATTGCGTCTATTAGTACAAGTTAATGACTCTTAAGTTATTATTGAAAGCCACCTATGAAAATAAATTATTAATAGAAAAAAATGAAGATAAAATAAGATTGATAGATTGATGTGATGTCATACAGATTTATGTGACTTACTAATTGAGAGTCATAACGAGCTAGAAATTGGTTGGGAGTTATAAGGACTTGAAG
>NW_021565043.1:0-1067 GCF_001605985.2 Dendrobium catenatum
TATAAACAATAATAATGTATAAAAGAGCATATTTTTTATTAATTAATTTGTAAAGTGCATCCACGGGTCAACAACAAAGTAATGGTGGACAGGCCCCACCAACAATAAACCTATATTCTAATCTTATCATATACATGTAGAATCAAATACAACTAGTAATGGTCTTTGAGTTCCATGTATTCTATAGAATTTTAAAAAAGGAAATATCCTCTTAGAAAGAGGACATTATTTTTTGGAGCCCTACTTGTATATGTATATGCAGTTGCCTCTGGCTACTTTACAACTCATGACTCTATACAACTTGATCTATATACAAGAACCTTTGAAATTTATATTTACAGTTATATTTTCTTATACATCATCACCTAAGAATAATCTACTTTGAATAAATATAAAATATGTGAAATAAAATATAATAAGACACTGCATTATGAGCAGTTATATATATATATATGAACGTAAATGAAATTAAAATTCAAGGTTATGAATTCATTTACTCTAATCTCTGGTGCACTAAAAGAAATTAAATATGTCATACACATTTGTAGAAAGTAAGCAAACACACACAGCTGCCTTCTAGGAAACGTCGCCCACAATAAAACATAATGAATCCACTGGTTTAACTTTGATTAAAGTTGGTTGTGTAAGCAAAATGTCTAAGTGTGTTTAAGAGGTAGTGTTGCTTTTATAAGCCCTATAGGGATTTAATAATTAAATTATATGTATTTTTAATGTTTATTTATTAAAGGCTAAAAGGAAATTTATTTAAAGTTCAAATGATGAGCATTTGACAGTTGAATTATTTGAATTTTAGTTTTTGAAGTCGCGTATTATAGTTTTAAAGATCTTATAGATTAATAATGTTTAAAGTGAAAAATATTATTAATTTATAAGTCCTAAGTCTTTCAATAAAAATCACTCATCCTCTATATAGGACAAATGATCATAAGAAGGCCTTCAATGATTTTTTAGAGACAGAGAAGGAACCTTATAATCCAATGCAACATACCCTTCAAATGGACTTAAATATGCTGCATAAAGTTGGTATAATATTAATGCTAGAAAAT
>NW_021565044.1:0-390 GCF_001605985.2 Dendrobium catenatum
GAGAGTCATCTTAGATTATTTGGTCATATAAAATATTGCCCTTCGGATAGCCCCATTAGAAAGTAGATGTATTTGATTTGTCGTATTTTAAAAAGGTAGAGGAAGACCTAAAAACACTTGGTTAGAAAGTATTAGAAATTACATTTTTATTAGATTTAAATGATAAGTTTACTCTTAACAAGACACCATTAAGAAAAAAAATATTTAAGTAGCCGAGCCCACATATTTTGATAAAGAGTTGGTGATGTTTTTATTGTATAATTTTATAGCTTTATTTCAAGCACTTCTATGATGAGTGTTTTTAATAATAAATATTTTCTAGAGTGGGATAAGTATAAAAAAGTTATTAACTATTTTTTTTCAAATGAGAAAAATGCAAATTAATAACAA
>NW_021565045.1:0-730 GCF_001605985.2 Dendrobium catenatum
ATTTTTGTGTTATTAATATATTTTCTTTTAAAAAAAAAAAAAAAAATTGAACAAGTGGAGAGGTGATGAGTTAGAATCTAATGATCAAAATTAGAATCAAAATGCCTTTATAGCACTGCAAGAAAATCATGTATTACCGATGGATTTGAAATGTTTCCGACAAAAAATTTTTCGCTCGGAAAATTGAGCGAATTTTTTCTGTAGAAAAAAACTGTTTGGAAAATTTTCTAGACTAAAATCAATTTTCGAAGGCTGTTCGGTGGAAAAAAATTTCCGATGGCTTTCCAGCAAAAAAAAAAGCCGCTAGAATAAACCCATGCCTAGAATTTATCACCTACCTGCGCATGCTACCCGAACTCCTAATCGCCTGCGCGGGCTACCCGGATGCCTGCCCGCTTGCTGGCGCCCATGGGATTCGAACACAACACGTGCCCGTGAAAAAAATTAATTTTAAAATAAATTAATAATAAGTTATTAAATTAATAATTATTAGATTGATAATTAATTAAAACAAGTTGTTAAACTAAAAATTAATTAAAATAGCCTATAAAATTATTAATTAATTAAATTGCAAATATATAATTTTTTCATATATTATTAAAAACTGCCGGAAAATTTTCCAGAAAGCCACCAAAAAATCTGCTTAAAATATAGTCGGAAATATTTCATCGTAATCTGTTCGAAATCGGCCTGAAATTTCATAAAAATTCGTCGGTAATATACAATTTTC
>NW_021565046.1:0-237 GCF_001605985.2 Dendrobium catenatum
CTCATTAATTACAAGTTACTGACTTTATCGTCCAGGCCGATATGGACATCAGCCTGGCTGATCAGTATAAAACTCAGAAGATCGGCCAGAGCATCGCCCTGGATGCAAGACTGGACGATTGAAACTTGGCTGGATCGTCCAGGCCGAGCTCATGATCGTCCTGGTCGATCAGTTCAAATTATGAGAAAATTGTCCTGAGAATAGCCCTGGATACGAGCTGGCCGATATTTATTGTCC
>NW_021565047.1:0-248 GCF_001605985.2 Dendrobium catenatum
GCGGTCGAGGCCGACGATAGTACCGGCGGCATACACCGTCGGGTTTTCAACAGATAACCGCCGAAAGCGGTTGGTAACCGCCGGCATATTACCGGCGGTTTAAGGGAATTACCGGCGGCATAGCTTAAGCCGTCCGGTATCGTATTTACTGACGGCCAAACTGCCGGTTAGCCGCCGGAATCCTGTAGCACCTGAAAAAAAAATTGACAGTATTCCCTCTATTTGAGGGAGGTTCACCCTAAATTCTA
>NW_021565048.1:0-329 GCF_001605985.2 Dendrobium catenatum
TCATCTGACTAAGTAGACCAGGTACCACGATGGCCCGAGACGACGGAACCATGGGATCTTGATCGGGTCCATCATCCATTCCCCCATTATTCGCTTTAAGTGTAAGATGGTGAAATTTCTAATTTTAAATGTCAAACATTCAAATTCCCAATTCCAAACCTGTGCTGCTACTATACGCCTAATACTACGTATCTATGGATACAACGTATCTGATTGACGACTAGCCTTAATTGAAAGTTTCTCTCGTTATCGGGAGAGGTAATTAACTCTAGGGGCTTGTGCCTATAGGAAACCAGAACTCAGATCTTAAAGTCCTCGCAAAATGAAGG
>NW_021565049.1:0-241 GCF_001605985.2 Dendrobium catenatum
TCTTGGTGGTCTCACTTGTAAACCCTGGAGCTTCTCTGGCATCCACACTAGCCAGGGATTTCTATTGCAGTGATGTTGAGTACATAAACATTCACTCAAAATAAATTTATAATCTTTACAATCTAAAAGATCTATTTTTCTTATAAGAAAATAATTAATTTGAGTTCACCTGTCTCCATTCTTATAAGTGATGAAAAGCTCCTATCTTTTCTTAAATAAGATGTTAGCAATTACAAAATTA
>NW_021565050.1:0-1788 GCF_001605985.2 Dendrobium catenatum
CCAACATTTAGAGGATCTAACTTAAGAATCTCACTTGCTACCAACTCTCCCAAACTCAGATTCTTATGAACCTTGCAAGCAGCTATAAGTGCACCCCATATATACTACCACATTGGGTGGAACTGGCATTCTTGTTATCATCTCATAAGCTTCGTTAAGAAGCCCAGCTCATCCGAGGAGATCCACCATGCATCCATAGTGCTCCACTCTTGGAACCAATCCATATTTATTTATCATTCGATTGAAGAATTTTTTTCCTTCTAACACCAATCCTGTATGGATGCAAGCTTTCAATATTCCTACAAAAGATATGTCATTTGGTCTAATCTTTGTAACCTCCATCTGAGAAAAAAATCTGATTGCTTCATTCCCATGGCTGTTCATAGCAAGACCATTCAACATGGCATTCCACATGCAAACATCTCTTTTACCAGTGCCATTAAATACCTTGTATGCTTCCTCTATCTCTCCACACTTACCATACATATCCACTAAAGAAGTGGCAAGATCAATATCCATTTCAATCCCTTGTTGTTCAACGAAAGAATGAACCCATCTCCCTTGATCGAGCGCTCCTGCCTCAGCACACAACGATAGGAGGTTCACCATCGTAATTTCATTTGGATTTACACCAAAATACTTCATTTTACCAAATAAGTCAAATGCCTCATCAAAGCAGTTGGTTTGTGAGTAACCAGAGATTATAACACTCCATGACATGACATCCTTCTCACTCATCCTATCAAAAAGAGTTCTTGCACTCTTATTATCGCCACATTTGCTGTACATGCCTAACAATGCACTGACCAATGCAACTGGCATCTCCAACCTCTGTCTAAGCATGTAAGCGTGAAGCGACTTTCCCAATCCGATTTTCTTATAAAGCCCACAATTTAAGACTAAGCTTAGCACTGTAATCTCATTTGGTTTCACATTATTTTGCAGCATTTTCCCAAGAAGCTCCATAGCAATGCAAAAATCTCCAAATCGAGCATAGCCATTGATCATCGCAGTCCATGACGCAATGCTCCTATTATCCATCCGGTCAAATACTTTTCTCGCCATATCTAAGCATCCACACTTCACATACATGTCTATCAGTGCTGTGAAAACATTTAGATCCGGCTGACAGAACTCGCTTTTCTTCATCATTAGAGCATGAACCTGCCGACCCATGTCCAATTCCGCTGCATCTGCAAGAACATTGATCATGTTGATCAAAGCAACTTCACTTGGGTTCACCCCAAACAACATCATCTCTATCATCAATCCCACCGCTTCTAGAAACAAGCCACTCCTCCCATAGCTCCTAATCATGGTGCTCCAAGAAACAACATCTCTCACAGGCATTTCATCGGACACCATTATGGAAGAATCCAAATCCTCGCATTATGAGTACATTCTTATCAAGGAATTGAGAACGAAGGCATCGCAGTCAAAACCGAGCTTTATGGTGAATCCCTGAACCTCTGCACCGTAACAATGGCTGCGACAAAGGGCGCAGGCCTTGAGGACGGTGGGGATGGTAAAGGAGTCCAGGGCGGTGGGGAGGATTTTTCTAGCATGGTAGTATAGCTTAAGTGCAGCGAGTGGGAGGTTATTTTTTGTGTAGCAGGAAATGAGGGAATTGAGATGGGCTGAGGGGGAAAAGAATTGAGGGAGAAAATGGTGGTGGAATTGAGCACAGAGGAAGCGAGCGTGGAGTTGCTTTGTCTGCTCCAAGTTGGGAGCTTTAATGGCGAGGGGAGGATGAGGTGGTCCTAGGAACGGTATTGAGCTCAGATTGGG
>NW_021565051.1:0-239 GCF_001605985.2 Dendrobium catenatum
TGTCAGGCAAAATATGTTAGTATAATTTTTTTTTTGAATAGATTTATTAGTAATATTTTATCTTTTTTTTGTGTTGATTTTTCTTAAAACATACAAGACAAGATGATGGAAATTCGTGAGAAAATTATTGACGATGGAGGAATAGTTGATGAGACAATCATTTGTGCTGAAGTTTTAGGTGAAACATCGTCATATGTTCGTGTCCTTGGTTATGGGCCAAAGCCGATAAAGAAAACTAA
>NW_021565052.1:0-218 GCF_001605985.2 Dendrobium catenatum
ACTAAGAGGATTATGTCATCAACAAGTCCGTTATGCACAAAGCTCTGGACCGATGACTTTTCGCCATCGACCTGATAAAAACCTAAGGGTTTAGGTCATCGGCATCTACTCCTTCAACAAGCCCGCCAAAGTAGAAAGCATAGGGCCGAAGGTACAAAAAATCACCTAAAAGTCAATAAAGACAAATCAGGCGATTCTCCATCAATGTCCGCAGCACA
>NW_021565053.1:0-799 GCF_001605985.2 Dendrobium catenatum
GAAAGATTTGAGTGAAAGGAACGGCCTAGCAAAGGGTCTTATAGAAAATTTTGACGATCGTACAGTACGATTTCTGATCGTACAGTATGATAGTCAATCAATATCCTGGCCGGTCATTTCGGGAAAAGGCAGTCAAATCGTACAGTACGATGAATTTCGTATAGTACAATCAGGCGAATTTCGATCGTCCCGAGGCCCTCAGTACGACTTTTGACCAAAAGTTTAGTACTATACGAACAGGTGTATCGTACAGTACGATCCATAATAAATATCGTACCAAACACCTTTAACTAATATTTATTCGTTGTACTAATGTGTATCGTACCGTACGAAAGGTATGTATCGTACTGTACGATAATCATTAATGTCGTACCAACCGGATTTAATTCGTCCCAATCAGTTGCTGACGTGTATCGTATCGTACGAAGAAGATATATCGTACAATATGATAAGCAATAATGTCGGTACTTTTGGTGTTTAGGGTCGTACCATACGATGTAGGTCGTACCATACGATCAACAGAGCCGAAATCTGCTTGTTGGTGGATGTTTATGTAGATTGAGATGTATCGTACAGTATGATATGTGTATCGTACAGTACGATAAACAGTCAAGGTAGAGTTTTAGTGTGGTGAGTGTGTGATGATCAGGAGCAGCCCTATTTTAAAAAAAAATTATTTTTGTTTTTTTGTTTTTTGTTTTTTTTTTGTTTTTTTATGCAGTTATATCTATGACACCCAATCTAGTCTTCAAGGTGCTAAAGGTGTCAAAAGCTAGAGGTTTTGTGAATATGTCAGCTA
>NW_021565054.1:0-249 GCF_001605985.2 Dendrobium catenatum
ATCGTGATACGGAATATAAAATTATTGATCCCCCATCGAGATTATAGTGGTTGAATATTGATAGAACCTCATCCCGACCCTTTGGAATTGTATGTAATTCTTATCTAAATTTGACTACTATAATAGGGATGACAGCCTTCAGTTTCACAATCTGAGCTCGTTAGCAAATGTTTTTCTTTGCCTCAAGGGGCAATATATTATTTATAACGAAGTGTTAAATTTTTAAAACTACCTATTCAAAATCAAATT
>NW_021565055.1:0-201 GCF_001605985.2 Dendrobium catenatum
CAACCCAATGCATTTGCCAAAATATGCTTCCAAGGCACCCAGTTCAGATTCAGTCCCTCCCATGCCGTCGCATCCTTCTCCTCCTGCGGGCCAAGACGTATGAATGGTGAGATCATCAAACCTGAAGTGCTTGCCCATGGGGTCAAAATCTTGCCTGCTTGGCCAAGAGATGTCGCCCTAAACCAAATCCACTGGCAACAC
>NW_021565056.1:0-304 GCF_001605985.2 Dendrobium catenatum
TATTTGTTATCAATGTTATCTCCTTGCTTTCATCATCCGCTAAGCCATATTCATCTGTGTGTTTGGCTTTTAGCATAATAGTCTTCTCATCACCTGCATCCAAAAATCTTTGACTCACACTTGGCTCGTAGGCAATAAGTGAACCTATTAGATTGTCTATAGAATAAGCATTCAAATCTTTTGATTAACATATAGCCATAACTTTGGCATCAAATTTATAAAGTAAAGAACGTAGAATTTTACTAACCTTTTCAAAGTTTGAAAGTTTTCTACCTAAATCATGCAATGACATCACAATTTGATT
>NW_021565057.1:0-258 GCF_001605985.2 Dendrobium catenatum
CATACCTCACGACCTTTTGAAATTTTGGAAAGGATTGAAAAATCTGCTTACCGATTGTTGCTTTCTGATTCGATGCCTGACGTGCATAACGTATTTCACGTATCCACTCTGAGGAAGTGGGTGTCCGACTCTGGGAAGAAGGTATCAGCTGATGAAGTTGAGATTCAGGAGAATTTGGCGTATAAGGAAGAGCCAGAGTTGATTTTAACGTACGACGTCCAAAAGTTAAGAAATAAACAAATTCTGATGGTTAAAGTC
>NW_021565058.1:0-1430 GCF_001605985.2 Dendrobium catenatum
GAGCCACTCGATTCAATTATAAGCATGTCACGTTTGGAAACCGTTTGTTAATCCAAACTACGGTTTGAATCTTCCAATAGTGCTTGAGGTCCTTGATTTGGATACATTTGGACTCAGATTGAGTTGAATTTAGTGTCGTTGGGTTCGTACACTACAGGAAAAAAACCGATTTCCAGCGGTCATGATCGGCGATTATCGGACCGCCGGTACTACAGGAAAATAGCCGATTTCTAGGTACAATACCCTGATAACAAATGTTTCGATAAAGGTTTGCAAGTACTAGCATGGGGTCCAATGCGAAAAGTAAAAACTTGACCAATATATATAGTGAATAGGTTCAAATTTCATACTAAGTCATAGAGTGAAGGAAGAAAAACTGAAAATTATGGAGTAAGTGTTAGAGGGAACACTCATAAAGAAGATAAGTGTGATTATTACGGTATTCTGAATGAGGTTATTGACTTGGAATACCTAGGCGAAGATGAGAATTTTGTATGCTTGTTCAACTGTCAATGGTATGATCCAGTACATAATAGAGGCACAAGGGTTCATCCTGCGTATGGTTTAGTAGATGTAAAACATAGTAGAAGATACATGAAGTTTGATCCATTTGTATTAGCAAGTCAAGCTATTCAGGTTTATTTCAGCAAATATCCCAGTGGTCGTAGAGACAAACAAGATTGGCTAGCTGACATAAAAATAAAAGCACGGGGAATAATTCATCAACAATACATTATAGCAACTGTACATCAAGAGGATGAGATGTCAAGTTGTAGGCCTGTTGAAATTGAGGAGATGCAAACTACAAACTCTAGTATTGAAATGGAGTTAGAAGATGTGAATAGTTCAACTAGTTCAGGCGAAGATGAGAACGAGGATGAAAGTGAAGATACCCTTGAGAGCAATGAAAATAGTTTTGATAATTCTGAGTAGTTTTTGTAATTTAGAATTGTAAAATTTCACTGTTTTGTAATATTTTGAATAGTACTTTTTGAATTCTAAGAAATAAAATTATTAATTTTCAACTTGTATTTATTAACTGCTTTTTGTAATTCATTAACTATTTTATTAACTATTTTTTGTAATTTAGTAACTACTTTATTAATTGCTTCTTTTATTTATACTTTTTTATATTACAATACTTTACTAATTGTTTCTTTTAATGCAGATGGCTTCAGGCGATGATCCTCCTCAGAAATCATTTGCATCAAAGTTTCGGCGGAAGAAGTTTACTGCTACTTCCAGCAGAGCCACATAGCCTGATGAAGGTGAGGGACCTTCAGTTCCACCTATTGTTGTACCTACAGCATCACCTAGGGGACAACAGCAGTCCCCAAGTGAGCAGGGTCAGGGACCTTCAGATCCACCTGCAGTTATACCTCCATACTTCCCTGGCCACTTACCTCCTCCCTCAACGAGTCCTCACTACC
>NW_021565059.1:0-293 GCF_001605985.2 Dendrobium catenatum
GGTCCACTACTACCAGTATCACCGTGAACCCTTCTGAACTGGGTAAGCCATCAATGAAATCCATGGACACTTCCTCCCAAACTCTGTTTGAAAGTGCCAATGGTTGTAGTAAACCTCCTGGAGCCATGGCCATGTATTTGTTCCTTTGGCAGACCTCACAATCCGCCACCATCTCCTCCACATCTTTATGCATCCCTTTCCAATAAAGTTCTGTCGCCAGCCTCCGGTATGTCTTCTGAACTCCTGAGTGACCTCTAACTGAGCTGCCATGAAATTCCTGCAACAGATGGGGA
>NW_021565060.1:0-215 GCF_001605985.2 Dendrobium catenatum
TAATAGAACACTAATCTTAGTGCAAATCTAAGGACTTGAAAGCCCCCATCTTGATGTAAAATGTATCAGAATATCCTGAATATCATGGGGCAATGAAGAATAGATGTGTTTATTTATAGTTTTTTGTGAGTAGCATGACTAGTAAATAAGAGAGATATCAAGGTTACATTAAGAGTGGTTTGAATAAACAACCAATATTGATCTGCTTGATTGCG
>NW_021565061.1:0-388 GCF_001605985.2 Dendrobium catenatum
GAATCATTAATTGTAAAAAAAAATTTAATCATTATCAAATTATAATTAGATTGGTTCTCAAAATTGTTTATTTAACTCCAAGCTGAATTTAGTGTTAGGAGCAGCTTCTCACTATTTAAGAGTTAGGGGGTGTAAAGTATTCCAAATATAGAGGTTTTGAGAGTATTGATGTTTAGTTTTAAATAAATCAAATGCAATATAAATTTTTGGTGTATTTGGAATTCATCATATAGTTCATTTTTTGTGTATTTGAAATTCCTTAGATTTGAACGATTTCTGAATACACTGGAACTTCGTTATTATTAAAGAGAAAATGATTATGATTTAAGTAATTATTAAAATTTTTTTTTTTTTTTGGTAAACCCTGGGCTTAAAGCCCATGTATTAG
>NW_021565062.1:0-347 GCF_001605985.2 Dendrobium catenatum
AATTCTATAAGATGGTAGTGAGGCCTGCAATGCTTTTGTAACAACCCCAAGATCCGTGTAGCGAAAGGATTCATCTGATCGTTCTATTGCCTCTCTTTTTTTTTCTTTTCTTTCTATCGGTTTCCTCATCTATTAATCCATACATACATATATCCAGAGCCAGAGATAATTACATTACAAAAAAAGAAACAGCAGTGGATACTATAATTCACATATAGTACAACAGTCACAGTACAGTCAAAAGAGAAATCCATACTAGCCATACAGGCTACAAAAGAAAGCCTACCAAAGGCTACAAAACAAAAAGCTGAACTCGACAGAGAGATCTTCAGACTGGAGGCCCTGCA
>NW_021565063.1:0-832 GCF_001605985.2 Dendrobium catenatum
CAACCATTCAAACACTTTAAAGCAAAATCCATCCACCCTCCATAATAATATGTCGAGGTGGACAAATTAAATTTACTTTAGCTGACAAAGAGCTAATGTATAGTAAAAAATATCTCTATGATCCATTCTCAAACAATCTTCTATCAATAAGGACGTAGTACGTGTCCTCTAACTGGTGATTTTGCTGCCAAATGGCACCACATGATAAACGGTTATGACCTGGGGTCCTCTGAACCAAGTGGTTTTTCTGCCAAATGGCACCACAAAATATCAGTTATGGGCAGAGCGAATATACTCCGTGTTGGTATCAAATCCTTGAGATATGAATCAATAAGATATAATCGATAGGGCACAAAGCCATATGTTAGTTAAGGTGGAGTCAAATTTGTATACTTAGACAAATATTTACCCACGTCTACAAGGTACCCTTAGATGAAGCAACCCATAGTTGTCGACAAGGATCCTTCTGTCAGGTTGGGTCGACTACCTCCTCTGACTAAGTAGACTATGGACCATGATGGCCCGCGATGACGAAACCATAGGATCTTGATCGGGTCCATCATCCATTCCCCCACCATCTGCTTTAAGTGCAAGATGGTAAAATTTTAATTTTGAGTATCAAACTTTCTAAATGTCTCAATCCAAATTTTCAAACATCTAATCCTTCCAAATACCTAAATCCATTCTGCTACTATATGCCAGATAACACTTATTTACTACGTATTTGATTGATGACTAACCTTAATCGAAAGTTCTCTCTCATGATCGGGAGAGGTAATTAACTAAAGGGGCTTATGCCTATAGGAAACCAGAACTCAGATCATAAAGTCCT
>NW_021565064.1:0-324 GCF_001605985.2 Dendrobium catenatum
GGCAAAGAAGATAGTCTATGAAACTAAAATTAGGATATGAACTTAGAATATAGGTTCCCTTACAGGAAAATTAATTGAATTAATATATATTATGATTAATAGGAAGTTAAATATTCTATGCATTCAGGAAACTAAATGGGTTGGAGAGAAGGTTAAGGAGATTGATAGTTTAGGTTTTAAACTTTGGTGTTCGCGTAGGAGTCATACTAGAAATGGTGTAGGTGTGATTATAGATAAAAGTTTGAACGATAATATTATAAAAATTTATAGAAATTGAGATAAAATTGTAGCTTTAAAGATTATTATTGATGCTAAGATTGTTAA
>NW_021565065.1:0-275 GCF_001605985.2 Dendrobium catenatum
CCACTACATAATATTAAACACAAAAAACATTACAAAGCGAGTAGAATAAAAGAGACAGGCATCAAAGCAACAGAAAAAAAAATCATCCAAAAAGTAATTTTATTAATATTGATATTGATATTATAATATTTTTTTGAATCAAACAACTATTTTTTAAAGCTACCACAAATTAATGATTTTGGTTATAAAAAACAATTTCCCACCACAAAAATTTCAAATAAGCATTGAAAAAGTCATTCCAAAGACCATTAGACTCTCCAAGATAGCATAAACAT
>NW_021565066.1:0-398 GCF_001605985.2 Dendrobium catenatum
AAAGAAAAGAAATATGAATGAATTATTAAAGCTATAACATGTTTTAAATTGTTTTGAAAGAAATCATCTAGAGATGTAAATTATTAAAAAGAATGAATTAATGTAAAGAAATAACACGATGTCTATTAAAGAATAATAATAATGATTATTAAATAGTTACCCACTGAGTTTACTTAGTAAACTCAAACCACATGTTTAAATGTTTCAGATAAGCTCGAAAAGAAATAATGACTGAAAGAGAAGAGCATGTTTACAAAAGACGTGGTGCAAATGACAACAGGTAAAATAGATTTTTGTGTTTTAGTGGCTCTTTATCATGAATTATTGTTGACGTACTTTTTCGTATCGAGCCCGACTGGGCTCGATTCGATCGAAGGTCGTCAAGACGAAATTGACTC
>NW_021565067.1:0-1942 GCF_001605985.2 Dendrobium catenatum
AGGTTTTGGAGGCCGTAGAGCAATTTTTGTCTATTGATCACGTTGAAAAATTTGCTCATCACATTGTAAGAAACCATTAATATATCTTTGATTTCAATAATTTTATGTTTTTAAAATTTTTCGATCAAATTTATATTTTCATTATAAAAAATAAGGATAATTTTGTATTGATAAAATTTTCACCACGTAACTTTTTTATATGTTATATAGATTAAGATTATAAGATTTTTGAGTATTTATTTGAAATTTTTTGCAGACTAATTTTAAAAAAATAGTAGTTTTTATCATTTCAAAAATTTATTTGACATCTAAAAATAGTATTTTAGTTTAATTAAAGCTTCAACATGTTATTATACACGATCTTTGATAATTTGATAAATTTTTAAAAATATGAATTTTTTACTTTGTAGGGTTTTCTGTTGCATGCCGTTAGAATATTTTAGCACTTTTTGAATTAAATCTAATTATACTTTATTTATTGTAATGCATGTAAAATGAGTGTGAATATGTTGTTGGGTAATAGTTGACGAGCAAAGAGTGATGATACTATTTACTGAGCAAATAATTTATTGATACTGATATGATACTAAAAATATTATTTAAATAAAGACTTCTTACTTGTTTAGTGTGACTATAAAATGTATGTTATTGAGGCATTATTCCTATTACTATACATATTTATTTTTAATGTATGAATTTACTATTACAATATTATTTTATTGCTCATGCCACTGATTTAACTATTATCAATACGAACAACAATACTATTGATTTATTTTACTGTTATTGAATATACTAAGCATTTGACATATTGGATATCATGTATACATAGTTATAGAATTTTGTTGTATTGATGTGTGTTAAATAATTCTTTACTGATGCTTTGATTTTAATGCTTTATATAATTGATGTACTGATTAATTGTACTGATATGATGACTATTTTTTTGATTTAACACACATACTAGTTTATTAGTTTTTCCACTATACTATTTTACTAACTTTCATGCTATATTATTTTAATATTTATATATTTTACTGTTATTGCATGTGAGCTTTATTATTTCTATATTGATTCATGATCATGTGATTACTAGTGTTAGATTTGATCACTAACATGCATATTGCTTATTTATCAGCTTTGAGTTTAGTTGCAGGCTTTGGTGACTTGTTGGGCTTTTTAGTTTATTATGTATTGACAAGGGATTAGTAGTATAAGATTGTTTAGGATTCCTTAAGTTTTGTTTCTTTTTTTAGTTATTCATTTGTACTTAAGATAGAGTAATTGTGATCTGATTGTATAAATCTTGAGTAATGTACATGATTTTCACTATGGGAAAACACGCGATTACCGTCGGATTTTCCGGCGAAAAATTGTGCGCCGGTAATAACGGTGCCGGTTACGGTGGAATTGTTCGACGAAAATCTTGCTGCGCAATTTCCGGCACAAAATACACCATAAAGTTACCGACGCCGGTTCCGCCGGACAATCCGACGATATAGTAATGTCTGAACCATTTCCGTCGTACGTTACGACGGAACATTTCTGACGTAAGGTACCGGCGGACATTGCGCCGGCGTATTTAAACTCAACGAAATATTACAGACGTAGCGTGCGTCGGAAATGATACCGGCGTCGAATCCGTCGGAAATTCCGCCGGTAAAAGCCCTATTTCCCGAAACCGAACCCCTCTGGCCGTCATTCGTTTCCTTCCGTTCTCTCACTTCGCCTGCTTCGCATGTCGCCCTCCGTCGCCGTTCGTCGCTCGCCGTGGTTAGACGTCGCCGACGGTCACAGAACTTCGCCGAGCCTCTCTCATTCCTAGTCGCGCGCTGCCGAGGGTCGTAGAACGACCGAAGGTATTTATTTTTATTTTTTTCCTATTTCGGTTAGATTACATATAGAATTAGCCTTAAGTCCATATCTTTTTTCTTTAGTCATG
>NW_021565068.1:0-373 GCF_001605985.2 Dendrobium catenatum
TTAAGAGACAAATTCTCATTTAAATCTAATAAAGAAATGTCATTTCTAATATTTTATAATCAAATCTTTTAGGTCTACCTCTACCTTTCTTAACTTAGGTTATTAGGCCAAATATAATACAACTTCTCTCCTAACAGAGTCAGGGTCATCGAAAGGCCGACGTTTTACATGACCAAACCCTCTAAGGCGACTCTCTATAATCTTATCTGTCACTGGAACTACTCCAACTATTTTCCCGAATATGCTCGTTTCACATACTGCCTCTAAAAGTAAGTTCACGCATCCACCTGAGCATTCTCATCTCAGCAACACTTAACATTATGCTTCTCTTTTAATGACTAACATTCTGCGCCATAAAGCATTGCAGGCCTCA
>NW_021565069.1:0-231 GCF_001605985.2 Dendrobium catenatum
AATTTTTTCGTAGTGTTTTGCCATCATTAAAAAGGGGGAGATTGTTGCAAATCTATATTTTCATGACTCGTGTTTTGATGATTGACAAACACTACTTCTCTTGGACTACTTGTTGCTTCTAACTTTTCAGGAATCGAAGATCGGACGATCAAGATGAAGCCAGTTCAAGTTTGCGTAGGTTTAGGGTTGAGTCGGTCTGTAATTTTATTTTTCACCTTTTGAGTCTACTTG
>NW_021565070.1:0-263 GCF_001605985.2 Dendrobium catenatum
ATAGGATTAGCGTACTCCCTAGGAGTCCTAGAATAGTCCTTATCAAGATTAAGTTCAGCCATTCCTAATGTTATTATATTTTAGGACTTTTTAATTTTTACAAGGGTCCTTTCAATCTCTAAATTAAATAATAAGGGTAACTTTCTAAATCTAATTGAAATACACTTCAAACAAAAATGAAGAGAAAATAATTTAAATTAAACTTTCAAAAATAATAAAAAAATATTTTTTTTTTTCAAAAGTTAAACACAAAACAAACCAAT
>NW_021565071.1:0-942 GCF_001605985.2 Dendrobium catenatum
AACCTCAGTCAAACTACGTTCATCAAAATACGCCTCATATCTTTCAGGATCTTTGAGAGCCTGAATCAGAGTCTCCCGAAGGTCTTTAGACATCTCCAAAGCATCGTATATGCTGAGCTGTGCTGAGATTTTTCTCAAATGGGATAAAATATTATAATCTATCCCCTTGGTTGAAATGTTTTTTTTCTTAGGATCTTCAGGAATAATATCATCGTTGATAATTATCTCTTTTTTCTTGTCTTTGTTGGAGACCCCTTTCTTCGATGGAGGCGGTAGTATCTTGCCGCTTCTTAACTGTACTTGAGCAATCTCCTCCGGTTCAGAGTCATTTAATAGTACATTTTCTTCAGAGCCAGCCATCGTTGCGTCTAGGGACTCATCTGTTGATTCAGAATCACCACCCAAGTTCACATGTCCCATCTGAGATGCTATGCTAGGGTCTGATTCGTCTCCCTCTGGAAAATATAAATCCTCCTCTGAACTGTAATCCATTGGCAAAACCATCTTACAGAATATAGAGGTTACTTTTTATGTGTATTCTTCTTCTATCGAAGTACTCGGTGTCATCGAGATGACCTAACATACTTCTATTGGAAGAGAATTCTGATCATCTTCTCCAGCTTCATCTATTTTGAGCTCTGCCATGAAGTCAGCGAGCTTGATAAGTCGTCTCACAGTCTGGTAGAATTCTTCCAAACTGTCGATAACCCTCTATGTTGCAGTCATTTTCTCATTGGGCTTCTTTAACTTGGTCTTCTTCTTGGATGATTTCTTCTTTCCAGTATTTGAAGAACCAACTTGGTTGGAAAACTATTTTGAAGTAGAAGTTCGTATCACCGGCAGTGCCTTCAAATCTATCATTGACTCAATATGAGACTTCCACTTTACACCTGAAACTCCTTCAAACTGCTTCAACATTTTCACAGTCTTCTTAGAGACCGC
>NW_021565072.1:0-898 GCF_001605985.2 Dendrobium catenatum
TAGCTCAGGCGAAGATGAGAATGAAGATGAAAGTGAAACTCTTGAGAGCAATGAAAATAATTTTGATGATTCTGAGTAGTTGTTGTAATTTAGTATTGTAGAATTTTACTTTTTTGTACTATTTTAAAAAGTACTTTTGAAATTTAAGAAATAAAAATGTTAATTTTCAACTTATATTCTAGCATTCTTTATTTGTATAATTCATTAATTGCTTTTTTAATTGCTTCTTGTATTTATATTCTGTTATATTTAGAATTATAGAATTATACTTTTTTATTAATTACTTCTTTTATTTGTACATTTTATATATTACAATGCTTTACTAATTATTTCTTTTAATGCAAATGGCTTCAGGCGATGATCCTCCTCGTAAATCATTTATCTCAAACTTCTGGTGGAAGAAGTTTACTGTTAGTAGAGCCACACAGCCTGATGTAGATAAGGGACCTTCAGTTCCACCTGCTGATGTAACTACACCACCACCACCACCTAAGGGCCAGCAGCAGTCCCCGAGTGAGCGGGGTCAGGGACATTTAGATCCACCCCCTGTTGTACCTCCATAATTCCCTGGCCACTACCCTCCTCCCTCGATGAGTCCTCACTTCCCCTCTCCAGAGCAGACACATGCTACTCCAATCTATCCATATTACCCCCCACCATCATCACAGGTAGCAGGTCCTTCCACTGGTCCCCACCCTTCTTACCCTTACCCATATTACTATCCCTATTCGGTGCAGCATGAATAGGCTGGACCATCTAGACCACCAGAGGTTGGCACTAGCGATCATGCAGCTGCAACAGATAGGCGTCAATACATTGAGCCTGAGGGCGATAAGTAAGTCAGTTTATGTTATTAATTACGTTGTTTATATTTTGATATATTACATGTTATTGACCA
>NW_021565073.1:0-336 GCF_001605985.2 Dendrobium catenatum
CTTTCTTCCTTGCGTGCAGTTTGTGGAGAGACGGACAGAATAGGAGCGACAGAATGAGCCTCCACTATTTTTCGTGACTACCCGTTTTTACTCATTCGTTCCTTTTTTAAACGCCAAATGGTGGCGTCTGTTGGTGAACGGAGGCATCTCTTTATTATTATTATTATTATTATTATTATTATTATTGTTGTTATTATTATTTTTAATTTCAACAATTCTTCTCTAATTTTACCTAAAAACAATGACCAATTTCATAGCTCCCACTCAAATACAGTGGTTGGACACTACTGTGACTGCATTTGGATGAGTATTGGAGACTCCTTGACCACTAAAAAT
>NW_021565074.1:0-362 GCF_001605985.2 Dendrobium catenatum
TCGCCGAATAAAAAGAACAGCGGGCAGAGGCCGGGGCCGAATTTTCGGAGCCCACAATAACTGTAAAGAAAATACAATTCTAGCTTTGATGATCCTGGTCATGTATATTACAATCTATAATAATCCTCTTATTGCGTATGTTTTTTTACACAATTTCATGCTACGTAATAAAATAATCATCTTGAGCACTTCATTTTTCACATGGCATTGATTGCTTTGTACTCTAGCAATGGCAAATGTGGAGCATAGATGATATGTCGTTGTCATGCATGTTTTGGAAGGTGAATGGCTCATGGTGTTATGTAGTGGCTAAGAATTTCAACACCAAGTCAAATTCTCGTTTAAATCTAATAAAGAAAGGT
>NW_021565075.1:0-471 GCF_001605985.2 Dendrobium catenatum
TGTATCAGTCAGGACGATAGGCTCAATTCAGAAAGAATCTGCTGCCAAATCTATTTAGAAAAAACCTATTTTTCGACATCGTCCAGGTGGATTGTCCCGGACTATAAAATACCGTCCAGGACGATTCAGGTCAATTTTTTGAAAATTTCTCTGAAATTTAAGTAAAGCAATTATGACTCGATTTCACGATCAAATCAGCCTGGATGATCGCAAGATCGTCCTGGCCGATATGCTAGATGATTGGTCATCAGATAGCTATTTTTTGGGGCGATGTCAAGGATGATATTCCATAATTTGTACTGATAGTCCAGGACGATATGAAAAAACTTTTTTTGATCATCTCAAATCATCCCGGCTGATTTGGCTTAAATTGTACTAATCGTACAAGATGATATGCATATCATCCTGGATGATAATATCGACAACTTGCATTTATGAGCTCATTTTTAGTTCTTCTATTTAAGCTATGAC
>NW_021565076.1:0-2353 GCF_001605985.2 Dendrobium catenatum
TCAGAGCTGTATTCATAAAATAAGTTTTTAAAAGCTTCTGAATTTTTGATCCATAGCTAATCGTAATATTGCGGAAGTTTTTTCAATCACCAGACCTCCTTTATTTGAAAATATGTCATTTGATTTTTGGAAAACTCGCATGTCTATTTTTTGCAATCAATTGATTTTCACATGTGGCAAATGATTTTAACTGGTTATTCATCACCGTCACGTATTGTTAATGGAGTTAAAACCGATATTCCTTTTAATCAATGGAATAGGGAAGAACAAGTAAATGCTCAATTGAATGCAAAATCTTTAAACTGCTTTTTTTTTTGCTTTAATTTTGAAGATTTTATGTTAGTATCAACGTGCACTATTGGTAAGGAAGATTGGGATAAACTACACACCACATATGAAGGTACTAGTGAAATCAAGCAATCCAAGTTGAATATGTTAATGCATGATTTTGAACTGTTTTTCATGAAATCCTATGAGACGATCTTAGACATGTATACTAGATTTATCAAATTGTAACATCATTGTATGACTTAGGAAAAGAGTTTTAAAATTTTGAAAAAGTCAATAAAATTCTTCGTTGTTTACTTGACAAGTTTGATGCCAAAGTTGTTACTATTTGTGAATCAAAAGATTTGAATGATTATTCTATTGATAATTTAATTAGCTCACTCATTACCTACGAGCAAAGTTTGGGTCAAAGAATTTTGGATGCAGGTGAAACGATTGTTCTAAAAGCTGAAGATGCAGAAAGAGATAGCTTAGTTGGTGACGAATGCAATGACTTGTCAAGCAAATCACAAAGCTCACCAAAGCATAAGCTAAAGTGGAAAAAGGTAAAAATGGTAAGGATGTTCATATTCCTTCTAACGTTATTTGCTTTCGATGTAGAAAGCCTGGACATATGAAAAATCAGTGCCCTAATTTAAAAATTCTTCCTACAAAAGAAACGGGCAAGGCGAAGCAAAATTTAAACTGGAGAAATAATGAAAGGCAAAAAATCTCATGGGCAGATCTGGTTTCTGAAACATCGGATCAAGAGAGATATAATGGTTAAAAGCCTTCGTGTTTTTTGGTTGTGTTTTTGTTTTTATGTTTTTCATTTTGTATTTTTATTTTTTTTATTCTTTGAAATTTTTGTTTTCATGAAAGTTTTTTTCTCTGATCAACACACACATTCACTTTTCTAAAAATGAAAAATCTACTTCCTATTTTTTCTTGAAATCTTTGGTAAGTTGTGTTTGACTTCTCTAAAACAGTCAAAGGAAGGAAACTCATATTTTTGACTCTCAATCTCTGTTTCCTAAAAGAGGTTATTCTACTTTTGATCTAAAATCTTTTTCATCTTTTAAATTGGTTTTTGAAACAATTTTTTTTATCACCCTACATTTTATTTATCGCATATGAATCTTTTTCAAGGTGCTGAATCTACATCATAATTTTTTTAATCAAGAATTTCATTTTTAGTATGGATTTACTTTTGGTTTTTAAGATTTTAGAAAGGTAACATATTCAAAAAATTTGCCAATGATGCCAAAAATAAAGGATGCACAAAGACGCCAAATTGAAAAAAAAAATCAAATACACAAAGTGTATAAAAAATCAAAAGATTCGCAATGCGCCAACCAATTGTCAAGAGGCATAAAATGAGCCGACAAAATTTAATGCTTACCATTCTTGTACCTCTTACAAGCTTAAGAAAATCCTTGATATTTTCGATACTTGAGTTTGAAAATCTTGATTCATGATTCAATAATTCGTGCATTGATCTTCTATTATATATATTTTATGGATGGAGTTTTTTAAAAATGATTGTTTCTTTCTCTAATTTATTCCTTGATTTAGATATTGAATTAAAAAGTTTTTGAGCCTTTTTTAAGAACTTGAGTTTGGATTATCAAATTCTGAATTTATAACATTTTCTGGGCTATGTGTTGTCAATCCAATTCTACTAAGTTTTTGATTAAAAACCAAGAGGTAACTTTCTCATTTTAAGAATATTTATTTTTTTCTAGATGAGGGAACATTTTTGTCGTTTGTTTGTTTTGGTTTTAGTTTGTGCCTCCTTTCTTTCTGATAATGTCAAAGGGGGAGAACGTATTATTGAATTTTTGTACTGTTATCATATTTATTTTTGTACTGATAAAATTAAAAATAATAAAAATATTTTTATCTCCCCTTTTCTTTAAAAGTGTTATTCTAGTGAGGGGAAGATTATGAAGAGTATTTACTTTTTTGAAAATTCAAATTGAAATGTTTTGCCATCATCAAAAAGGGGGAAATTGTTGCGGATCAATGGTTTATGATTTTGATGATAGAAAACATTCTTATTTCTCTACGACTGTCTTATGTACTG
>NW_021565077.1:0-424 GCF_001605985.2 Dendrobium catenatum
TTGATGATTGATTACAAATAATATTCCTCATCGAAAGAAGGTTTTGACTTAATGTAGCAAATATATATTGTATATAGCTCGTTACATGGTATTGCTCTTAAAAGAGTGTTGACATGTTTGTGTTGGCTATCGGACTATGATTGTGCAACAGTGGTTAGAGTGGTCGAAGTTGGAGGGCGACAAGAGGTCGGAGGAATCGTAGTCGGTGGGCGAAGGTGGTTGAAGGGAATGTATTCAGCGATTAATGCTGGTCGGAGGGACCATAGTCAGGGTGCTACGGTGGTCGAAATGATCAAAAGGGTTGCATACAGCGAGCAATGGCGGTCTGAGGGATTGTAGTCAACAAGTGGGTGAGATTGCAAGATCAGCGGGTAACGTTGGTCGGAGTAGCCGTAGTCGGCGAGTGATGGTGGTCACATGGATC
>NW_021565078.1:0-227 GCF_001605985.2 Dendrobium catenatum
CACTTTCGGGTCAATTTCGGGTTGCTAGTCAACTCGAACCCGACCCGATTTTAAAAACGGGTTGATTTGTTGAACTCGAACCTGACCCGTTCCTGGTTCGGGTTGACCCGAACCCGGTTTTTTTTTTTGGTCGGATTCGGGTCGTGTCTCGAGTCGTGTCAAAAATTGACACCCCTACGGAAGACATTAAATTGGATATATCCTTATAAAGAATGTGATAGACTAAT
>NW_021565079.1:0-209 GCF_001605985.2 Dendrobium catenatum
AGGTTATTTGTAAAGGCTTCTTCGCCTAGCTGTGGGGGCTAAAGGAGAGTCATGATTGTAGTGCAATACTCAGAGGGTGCATCCGAGGAGAGGACGTAGGTCAAGTTGACCAAACCACTATAAATTTCTGTGTTCTTGTTTCTTGCTTCCGCACTTTATTTTCTGCACTTATTTTTTTTTTGTGGTGTGAATTTGTTTGATGTTATTTT
>NW_021565080.1:0-487 GCF_001605985.2 Dendrobium catenatum
GAGCGACGAGACATTGGAAGAATTATCATAGAAATCCAAAAGAAAATCCTGAAAAAATCAGAGAATCAAGGTTTCTCCAACACGAGATAGCTCTTCTAGAGGTAAAGACACAATTTTACATAACTAAATTTCTAATGCCAGCGGGTAAATAAGGTAGGTGCCAAGAGTCATTAACTATAAAGTGGGAGGTGGTTGCATAGTGAGGAATATTAAAGCCAAAAAATTCAGATATGGATTTACCATTGCACCACGGGGCTTGGGAAATGAAAAGTTTGAATTTGTAGAGAATGTAAAATTAAAGTTACATTTGATTCTCTCTATGATCTTACAAATATTCTTTCAAAAAGAACATCTTTGTGGCAATATTTCTCAGCATGTGAACTATTTTTCTTTGCACCAAGCGGACAAGAGATTTTTAGAAGAGTAGAATCTCCAAATAATAGTGCAACCATAGGCATGAATTCTCCCTTGAAGGCAAAGGAGACCC
>NW_021565081.1:0-387 GCF_001605985.2 Dendrobium catenatum
GCTAAATATTTGAATTAATTAAAATTCTCTAAAAAAAACTAATTATCATTTTTTAATTTAATTGATTTATATCAACCAATGATAATGTGATTTTAATTTTATGGTAAGCAATTATACTATGATAAAAATGTATTTGATGCCGCTAAAATTTTTTATTTTAGCTTAATTATTTTATAGAAAAGATATTAATTTATTCAAATTCTGATAATTTGAACAGTCGTAGGGTCTAAGATATGACTATTTAATGGTTTAAATTTAGATCAAATAATAGTCAAGAAATTTTGTGAAGAATAATTTATTATCATCAATGACTTGATCAGCAACATATATCCATATTAATTGTATTGGAAATTTCAAATAAAAATTCATAATCATGAACTTCAATTT
>NW_021565082.1:0-328 GCF_001605985.2 Dendrobium catenatum
TCACTACTCGGTGCGGCAGAGAGCCATCGTGATTTTACACTATCCCCAGTGTTGGAAGAGAACCGTTCATCCTTTTATACTCTCCTACTGTGGGCATTCAACCCTTCGTCCTTTCACACTCTCCTAGTGTGGCCAGAGAACCCTTCATCCTTTCACACTCTCCTAGTGTGGGCAGAGAACCCTTCATCCTTTCACACTCTCCTAGTATGGGCAAAGAACCCTTCATCCTTTCATACGCTCCTAGTGTGGGCAGAGAACCTGCGATTTTTCACACTCTCCAAGTGTCGGTAGAGAACCGGATCTCCTTGAAAGATCTTCTCACAAGAAT
>NW_021565083.1:0-241 GCF_001605985.2 Dendrobium catenatum
CCTTTCCATAATTTCATTGGCTTGTTGCGTTTTTTCCCAGCTCAGAAGCAAATATTCTACTTCGAAAAATGTGATGCATTTAATTTAATTTAATTTTTTTTGGAATGACGGTACCTTCTTTTAAAAAAAAAATTAAACTGTCATGAAAAAAATATTTTTTTAAAAAAATCTGATATAAAAATTTAGCTTTTTAATATAATTTTTTTAATAAGACAAAAATACAATAATCCAAACAAAATTA
>NW_021565084.1:0-472 GCF_001605985.2 Dendrobium catenatum
CTAATTTTCAAAATGAAAGTCTTTCAAAATTTCTAATAAAATTTCTAATTAATTATTTTTGGGAAATTTAAAATACAACGATCATTATCATCATTTTCAAATGATCGATAATGATTGATATCTTCTTTCTTTGGAAGGTATATCAATTATTATCATGGGTTTGATTATGAAATTAATGATCTTTCATCCAGATTAGCATAGCCAAACAATTTTGTATTTGACTACAATAATTTGGATAACTTTAAAATTTTGAAATTTGAACCAATTAGTGAATGATATTCTCCCCGTTTGGGATGATATATCGTTTCTAATGTTGTGTTAGATTTCAAAACTAAAATTCAAAATTTAATATTCCCAAAGATAATTAAATATTTTTCAAAACTATATATACTCTAAATATATTTTTTTTAATCAAAACAAAAATGGCGACTCCGTTGGGGATAAATCTCACTCTCCATCTTTAATAGCGATA
>NW_021565085.1:0-250 GCF_001605985.2 Dendrobium catenatum
TAGAATTGATATCATTGGGGATTTTACTCAAGTGTTGCATTGTAACATTGAGAGTTCTAATTTTCAATATTGTGCATCTTTTGTTTATGCTGCTTCCTCCTGTTATACTAGATGGCTTTTATGGGATCAAATCATTCAATTCCATAGTATTTGAAACCTTCCTTGGCTTGTGGATGGTGATTTCAACACTATTTCCAACCCGTCTAAGCGTATAGGGAGTTCTCTTCCTATATATCAATCCATGGAGGAT
>NW_021565086.1:0-247 GCF_001605985.2 Dendrobium catenatum
CATACAAGTCCACCATGCAGCCATATTGCTCAGGCCAAGGCTCAATTCCATATTTACTATTCATCAAATCAAAATACTCAAGCCCTTTATCAACCAAACCTGCAATGCAGCACCCACAGAGAACTGAAACAAATGTGATTTCATTGTGCTCTAACTCTTCTTTCTCCATCATATTAGCAAACAACTTACAAGCTCTTTCATTCTGTTTAACTTTGCAAAGACCCTCAAGCAGTTGATTGCAACTGTA
>NW_021565087.1:0-524 GCF_001605985.2 Dendrobium catenatum
ATTGGAGAAAAGATAAGGATCATAAATATTCTAAAGGTTCTTCTGATGTTGTTTGTTATGAATGCAGGAAACCAGAACACGTGAGAACTCATTGCCCTACACTTAAAGATCACTCAAGCAAAGGAAAGGGTGAGGAGAAAACTAAGCTAAGGAAGGACAAGATGAGAGTACAAAAAGTATTTTGGGCAGATTCGCAATCGGACTCATCGGAGACGGAACCAGAAGATGAGACATCAAAATTGTGCTTGATGGCAGATGATAATCTTAATCAAGATGAGGTATGTGAACTTTCCTAAGATCAACTTCTTAAAGTTTTAGAAAAAATTCGTGCATCATATAGGAAACTCAAGAAAACTCATGCAAGTTTAAAATTGGAATATTTGGAATTACAAAAAGAGCATGCTATTATGACTAAAGATCATTCTACAATTGATTCAAATCATATGGCTCTACTTGATGATTTTGATGAGTTAAACAAAAATCATTCTGAATTAGTTGAAGAGCATGAGTCACTAAAAATCACA
>NW_021565088.1:0-207 GCF_001605985.2 Dendrobium catenatum
TGATTTCAAAAATCATCAGTGGTATTTTCAATTAATAAATTTTCAAATTTTTTTCTCACTAATATTTATGATATTATCACAAAATGCTATCATCGTTTCATAAAAATAGAAAATAATTCAAGCCTTTGAAATCTCTTATACATTCTTAGGAGTTTAAATGATGGATCTCTTCTCTCTTTCTTGCCTTTGCACCTCATTAGCTCTGCC
>NW_021565089.1:0-207 GCF_001605985.2 Dendrobium catenatum
ATGAGTTTTTTAGGATGAATTACATTGAGCTGCAAGGCTACGTATCCTAAAGAGGCCTGATTCCTCAAGCCCACTGTGACAACATCACGAACATATTCAATGAAGTATAAAACTTTTAAATCAATTGATTATTAATTATTTAACTAAATTTAAACCTTTAATTCAGTTGCATCAACCTAATTTTTTGGATGGACTATCTTGAGCTGC
>NW_021565090.1:0-325 GCF_001605985.2 Dendrobium catenatum
GGTCGGGTCGTGACAAACTTTAGTGGTATCAGAGCATTTGTTTTAGAAAATGGTTGGATTGTAAGACAGAGCTATAGGAAGTGATCAGTGAGTCTGTCTGGAGTAGTTTTGGATCGTTTGGCTTTTTATTGTGTTGTTTTTGTGTTGTTTTTGTGATAGTTTTCAGGATTTTTTGGATTTTTCTGTATGGATCAGCTAGAACCAGACATGACAGACGGGCAGAGTGCTAGTCAGGCAGCACCAGTGGGGAGTGCAGCCCCAGTGGCCGGTGCAGATACGTTGTCCCAATTTGCTATGCTTGTTGCTCAGATGATGAGCGAGACTC
>NW_021565091.1:0-321 GCF_001605985.2 Dendrobium catenatum
ATGCCTCAATGTTTAAGAGTTTAACTTCTTTTTACTTAAGGAGTTTCACAAGTAAGACCAAGTAGTGGTCAATATTAATAATGTCATTTCATACGAGTAATGAAAATCAATATAAATAATGTAACTTATAATCAGTTATCAGATATCAATGGCCATATAAAAGATCAATTTATGAATATCTATAAATTACACTTTATCTCAACCCATAAGTCATTTCATATATAAATTAGTATACCTACAATTATCGTATCCATGTCACACAGTATTAGTGCATATATCTCATATTTTCTATCAAATGTAATGTATCATGTATACCATATG
>NW_021565092.1:0-691 GCF_001605985.2 Dendrobium catenatum
TCTTGGATACTTTAGTGTTATAAAATTTTATAGAGTATTTAACAAAAGAACTTTGTGAAAGTTTATTAGGGTTGTTAGGCCCTTATGAACTAGTCCCGAGGCTAACCAAGAGGTGGTGAATTGGTATTTTAAAAAATTCTCAGTCAAAATACAAACACAACCAAACCAAGATTCACTAGAAGAGAAATGAAGTGCAAAAATTAAATGTAGAAGAATAATAAGAAAGAACACACCAGATTTTATAGTTATTCAATCAAGTTGACCTACGTCCACTTCTTAGAGCCTCTCCTCTGAGTATTGCGCTAAAATCAGTGTCTCTCCTTTTAACCCCGCAGAAAGGTAGAGAAGCCCATAAAAAAACTCCTTTCTTCCAACCCCTGTGGGCAGAGAACCCAACTCCTTTTGATTCCTCCAACAGCATGCATGTTACGGATCTATGGTTTATGATTTTGATGATAGCAAACATTCTTATTTCTCTACGATTGTCTTATGTACTGACATTTCAAGTTCACACGATCGAACTGTAATTTGAAACCAGCTCAAGATTGGGTAGACTAGGTCTGAGTCAATTTGTACACTTTTTCCTTTCTTGAGTCTATTGTATTTAGTGTGGCTCCTAATGTTTTGTAGCTTGGAAGATTTTTCTGTTGTTCTCTAAAGATTTCTATTTTTGGTAACATCGTCGGGGATG
>NW_021565093.1:0-313 GCF_001605985.2 Dendrobium catenatum
GCATTCATAAGGTCCCTTTCTCTCTCTCTAATAAAATTTCAGGGATTCTCAAAATGAACACTTATCTTCTTTATAAGATGAGTGTGCATTTTGAAAGTCGTAGGACTTATAAATTGATAATTTCCTGCAGTTAGGGAATTATCTATCTATAAGTTCTTTTTATCAATTTATAAGTTCTTTATAACTAAATAAAACAACTTTAATTTTTAAAATTGGAATAATTTGAAATTCAAAATACACTATAGTTAAACTTCAATTAAATTCCCATCTGGCCTCTAATAAATAAACTCTAATAATACATGCAATTTGAACA
>NW_021565094.1:0-206 GCF_001605985.2 Dendrobium catenatum
TAATTATCGGTTGATGTGTTGAAATTTGGAAATCATTTTGAATTCCCTCATCTTTAACCTTATTATAGGTTAAAGTTTAAGATGCCTATAAATCCTATTTCTTAAAGGTACTACATGGATACGATGATTTGTCCTCTGCCATATGGTTTAACTCTGATAGATTTGGGACTTTATGGCATGTGATGAAAATAAATGCCTAGTCAATT
>NW_021565095.1:0-745 GCF_001605985.2 Dendrobium catenatum
CCTAGACGATCCTGGAGCAGATTTTTGATATTACACTCACAACTCTGCAGCGAGGAAATTCACATCCGCCGAGAACTTCTCAAAGACACATCCACAAGATCGGCTACCACCACCCTTTATGCCACCTCCTAGCACCAAACGCGTGGGCATAATCAGAAACATTTCTTCAATAACAAGAACTCACCATCCAATGCTCCCTTGCCCAGCAATCCGACCACGACATGAACACCTCGCATCCAACTTACCAAATATGTGGTCAAACCGGCCCCATTTCCATAAATTATTGGCATATATGTAATTTTAAATATGATCCTACCATATCCAGGGGGCCACGTGTGAGAGCCAGTTTTCCATGTTTTTCTTCCAGGATCGTCCAGGACGAAGTTGGATCATCCTTGGACGATCGGTACAGGTTTGTACAGAATTTTTGGCTGGGAGGTTCGTCCCAGGAGGAAGTAGGGTTCGTCTGGATGAAATTTGTCCAGAGAGCAAGCCGTCCAGGGACGATTACTGTTCGTGTTTGAACGAAATGTAATATACATGATTATTTTGAGGATTGAATGAAGAATATAGATGAACTATTCTGTATATTTGGATGTTTATAGTAGCTCTGTGGTTTCTGTATGTTTGATATATGAAAGAAATTATGAAGCAAATTTCAAAGCTAGATGCTGGATTTTCAACATGTGTCGCGGCCCGACGCGAAGGGATTCGTTCCGGTCGGGTTGGGTCGTGACACCACGAG
>NW_021565096.1:0-332 GCF_001605985.2 Dendrobium catenatum
ATTGAAAACTTTTCTTCAAAAACTGCTGATCGACGGCGTGCTTGAGGTCAGGCCGGGCTTTGCAGATGAACTCTGTGATATGTCCATCATGAGAGCGTTCCAATTGCTTTTTTTCATTTAGCAATTTGGATGTGTACATTTGTAATAACTTTGAGGAAATTCACTTCCTTTGACATGTTTCTATTCATATTTTCTCTAGTTACAATAATCTTCAGTTGACTTAACAACTACATTCAAGGGATTATAATCATTTTGATCAGATTCTAATGCATGTTTCTATTCAAATTTGTTCAAATGTCATATTCTAATTAAATAAATAATTTAATCATACA
>NW_021565097.1:0-213 GCF_001605985.2 Dendrobium catenatum
GAAGTAGATGAGCTCTCGGGATTTTAGCATATCTCAAATATCTTTTTCTTATTATTTAGGTTGATGTTTTCTTTGTTTTTTGTTGCATAGTTGGTGAATAAAATGTCTGTTGTGCATGGAGTTTTTGTTAATATTACTTTAAGAAAAATATATAATTTTTTGCTAATATTATTAATAATTATAATTAATTATGGAAATAAAAATAGCAATTTT
>NW_021565098.1:0-344 GCF_001605985.2 Dendrobium catenatum
GTGCAGAAAAAGTAAGCAAACACATCAATAATTTCAAACAGCATACAGTGAAAACCACGGAAAGCTCCGGCACACAGCAGAAAAATAAAACCCAGCAGCCTAGCCTAAATCTAGAAGTGGTACCCTAGAAAAAAATTCTATGTGTGTGTAAGGCTTGTGTGGTTTGGATAGATCCTAAATTGAGTAGTTAGTTAAAATTGTCTACAGTTCAAGTCTGTTATAAGCCAGAAAAGAAAATTTTAATTAAAGTTTAAATATTAGTGAATTATGATCCTTTTTAATTACTTTAATATGTTGATTAGTTTTAAGAGCTTAGTATAGTGATATTCTAAGTTTAAATTGCA
>NW_021565099.1:0-264 GCF_001605985.2 Dendrobium catenatum
ATTTGAAAGTTAAAATTCATAAAAAATTTATAACGCCTAAAATACGTTTTAATAAATAGTTAAGCAAATATATGTAATGTGAGGCAAATTGGTCAATTTCATAATCCCTTAACAACCGAACATTTAAGGGATTGAATTCTATTAGGTCCCTTATTTTTTTCGTGCGACCAGAAGGAGGCGGAGGCGGAGGCGGAAGGGAGAAGGGCAATTGAGAGATCCTAGAGCACGGTTCCCGCGGCGGTTTCTGATGGCCGAATTTGGGGG
>NW_021565100.1:0-245 GCF_001605985.2 Dendrobium catenatum
AATTTTTGGCCCGGACGGACCAAATTCAATGTTTTTGGGGTCCCCGGAAACATTTTTAGACGTTCCGGACTCGATTTCGACACTTTCGAAGCTCAACGGTGCCTCTTTGAGCAATTTTGTGCAAGTGTTCAACTTTTGGAATGCAATTTTTAGCGATTCGGGCAATGCAAATTGTCAACGTATATATTTTCGGACTTCTGGAGCTTCAACGTCCGAAAATAGGGGGGCAACTGATACGTCATAAT
>NW_021565101.1:0-275 GCF_001605985.2 Dendrobium catenatum
GGGCTTTATAAATTACAAGCTCAGGAGGAAATATTTTATAAATAGAAAGCGGTTGTTAAACATCATGTTGAAGGTGACAACAATACAAAATATTTTCATGCTTTGGTTAAGAGGAAACACAATATTAATTGAATTCATAAAATTCAGCAGGTTGATGGCTCTGTTTCTGAAGATGGCACTGAAATTGCTATCTTAGTTGTTCAACATTTTCAGAATCACCTTAATAAAAAAATTTATCCTTCCACTATTAATAATCCTACTATTATTCAATCTAT
>NW_021565102.1:0-375 GCF_001605985.2 Dendrobium catenatum
CTCGAAGAGTATGCCAGTCCACAGATGAATGGAGTAGACATGTTAAATTTTCAAATGATGATTATGACTACGATTCTATTTATATGAACACGGTGCAGAATGTGTTTTCTAGAAGAATAGACAGCCTATCAATTTTAGATAGCATACTCGTAGTCACACGTATTCCCTTGCAACATTTCAAAGAAATTATTCCGCGCGAGGTGCATAAAGTTGAAGAACTCTCCACCCTCTATCTGCCTCCCCTTAAAAATGGGACTGTGCCAAAAAATGTGCTATATTCCACGGGAGTTCGTGAAGAGGAAAATCTTGACTGGGATTGCATGATCCTCGACTCCGAAGAATTATTTCCTACGAGGCTACCCAAGTTCAATACCA
>NW_021565103.1:0-229 GCF_001605985.2 Dendrobium catenatum
GAGGTTGGAAATTGAACAACAGGTGATCGCTGAAACTAAGAAGCTGATAGAAGCTGGTTTCATTAGGGAAGAGAAGTACTCCACTTGGCTTGCCAATGTTGTTCCAGTCCAGAAGAAGAGCGGGCAGATTCGTGTCTGTATCGACTTTCATGATCTAAATAAGGCATGTCTAAAGGATGATTTTCCCCTTCTCATTCCTGAGCTTATGGTGGATATAACATCATCACAT
>NW_021565104.1:0-298 GCF_001605985.2 Dendrobium catenatum
GTTTACAAGCTCAATCAAATTTGAGCTGGAATTTAGCACATTTATGAACTGATTTTTAGTTCACTTATTGAACTAAAAGTTTGCTCATTACTAGCTAAGTTTTAGTTCATAGTTATCTTTTATTTAATATACTTTTTATTATAGTTTTTAATGTCTTCATTTAAGCTGTCTCTTGGGTTTCCAAAAGTGCTTTTGGAATCCCAAAATAGTTGTTTAGTTTTCCCATGTGGGCTCCTTGGCTTCCACCATGGGCTTTTGTTTTTTGTGCCTTTGCCCCTTGGATTTCCGGTCAGCTGCT
>NW_021565105.1:0-709 GCF_001605985.2 Dendrobium catenatum
GTTAGACTCTTCAATCTTTTCAAAGTAGGTCCATCTTTATCTAGTGTATTCACCTTGATGAAGACTCATAGATATCCTATTCTTCATATAATATACTACCAAAAAATAGGACTATCGCAGCACAATTTTTTATCAATCCCAGCAGTTATAACCTTCACAATTTTTATTATAACACTACCACTGTAATTGCATGCGCTGCCTTCCACAACAGTTTGAGGACCAACAAGGTAGATTTTACGAAGTGCACCGTAGGTTTTAAAAGTGGTGCTAATTGCACCGGTTTTAACCGGTGCTAAAATAGGTTTTTGGTAGCGGTTCTAAAATCACTCATAACAACTACTGCGAAAAATCTAACTTTCTAGTATTGTACCTTCATTCATGAACCATCATTGATGTCAAATTATTCTTAGAGAGATAAATGTTTCAATAAATAAAGTATCCAACAAACTCATGAAGTCAAAAACTTCGAGAAATAATACATTTTATTCATCAATTAGAGATTTAGGCTCCATTTGAGACAATTTTTTTATTATTTCTTAAAGCAGCTTTCTAGGACAGAAAGCTGCTTTAAGAAGTAGTAAGAAAGTCATCCCAAATAAAACATAGGATGACTTTCTTACTGCTTCTTAAAGTAGTTTTTTAGTTCGAAATATGAATTTTTAAATAATTACAAATAAGAATGTCAAATGTTTTTATTGTTAGAATATAA
>NW_021565106.1:0-303 GCF_001605985.2 Dendrobium catenatum
GTAGCCGACCCCACATAGTGAGACAAATGCTTGATATTGTTTTTTTTTTTTTCAGACATTTAGGCCAATTAAGGCAAACTCACACGCATCACAAACGCAGGATCTTTTAGTTGATAGTCAAAGCTCTCAACTAATAACCAGGATGAACTGCATTTATTATTATCTTTAACAGCATAATTTTGATCAAGGAAAATTGCACTACACAAATATAATTACGGGCCAACCTTTACCTCTTGAAAAATATTCAATATTTGTAATTATTTTATTTAAATGTTTTAAGTATTTTATTATATTTTCTTTACT
>NW_021565107.1:0-291 GCF_001605985.2 Dendrobium catenatum
ATTGTCCTAGACGATCGCAGGATCGGCCAGGATGATCTGTTCAAAAACTTTAGTTACTTCAGGACGATAAATATCGGCCAGCTCGAATCCTGGGCTATGCTCAGGATGATTTTCTCATGATTTGAACTGATCGGCTGGGACAATCGTGATATTGGCTTGGACGATCAAGCCATTTTTCAATCGTCCAGGAGTGCATCCAGGGCGATGCTCTGTCCGATCTTCTAGGATTTGTACTGATCGGCAAGGCCGATGTCCATATCGGTCTGGACGATAAAGTCAGCAACTTGCAAT
>NW_021565108.1:0-242 GCF_001605985.2 Dendrobium catenatum
AATAATTTCAATTATGTTTATGCTTTGCAATGACTATCAATAAAACATAAGGTCAAACAATTCCTAATGTTGGGATTTACCTTGCACATAATGTTCTCTCACATGGGCAATTATATGTTGCATTATCAAGAGGTATATCAATGAGGAGAATAAAGCTACTTATTATACCAGATAAATATACTTCTACTCAAGGTTCTTACACAAAATATATTGTGTATAAAGAGATTTTTACATCTTTCAAA
>NW_021565109.1:0-2607 GCF_001605985.2 Dendrobium catenatum
TATATTAATATTTTAATTACTAATTATGCAATTAATTTAAATTAGCTAATTAATTTATGCACTAATTATACAAATTAATTATTTAATTAATTTACTTAATTATTAATAATTTAAATTATATTAATTATGTTAATCAATAATTTCTTAGAGGCGTCAAGGGTTTTGCATTGCATCTTCTCTCTTTCGTTGCTGTTCGGCTTTGTTGCGTTGCTTTGCAGAGGTGTAGAGATTGCACGCGTCGCTTCTTCGGCTTCTTCGGCTCCTTCGTGGCTGTTAACTTCGCTCCTTCGACGACTTTCCATTGCTGTCGGATTGGAAGTTACGACATTTTGATCGGAAGCAAGAACGGGAGCTCGCTGGCTGTGACGGTAACTTTCTCCCTTTCGCGCTCTTCTTCGGCTAAATCCCGTTAAATCCACCGACCGAACTGAGGGATTTACTAAATCCTGGATTTAAGCCGTAAATCCCTAAGTTTGAGATTTATGAAGTTCCGGGATTTAACGCGCGCACAAAAACCGTTTGGCTGGATTTAGCGTAAATCCGAATTAAATCCCACGATAAATCCGATACCAAACAGCCCCGTAGGATTTATAAAATTCACTTGCTATTGTAGGTTTTTCAGCAAGTGAATTTTATAAATCCTAGGGGGCTGTTTGGTATCGGATTTATGGTGGGATTTTATACGGATTTACGCTAAATCCAGCCAAAAGGTTTTTGTGCGGGAGTTAAATCCCGGGATTTCATATATCTCGAACTTAGTGATTTACGGCTTAAATCCCGGATTTAGTAAATCCCTCAGTTCGGTCGGTGGATTTAACGGGATTTAGCCGAAGAAGCGCGCGAAAGGGAGAAAGTTACCGTCATAGCCAGCGAGCTCCCGTTCTTGCTTCCGATCAAAATGTCGTAACTTCCGATCCGACAACAAGGGAAAGTCGTCGAAGGAGCGAAGTTTAACAGCCACGAAGGAGCGGAAGAAGCGACGCCTGCAATCTCTACACCTCTGCAAAGCAACGAAGCCGAACAGCAACGAAAGAGAGAAGATGAAATACAAAACCCTTGACGCCTCTAAGAAATTATTGATTAACATAATTAATATAATTTAAATTATTAATTATTAAGTAAATTAATTAAATAATTTATTGTATAACTAGTGCATAAATTAATAAGCTAATTTAAATTAATTGCATAATTAGTAATTAAATATTAATATAATTATCTTAATTAGTATAACTTAAATTCTATATTAGGTGTTGACTTCATATACTTAGGGCTGCAAGCGAACCAAACGTTCGACGAGCTACTCGTTGTTTGGTTCAATTAAAGCTCGTTTGTGATCGTTTAATTAGCTAAACAAACAAACTTGAACAATATTTTAAATACTCGATTATTAAATAAACAAACTTGAACACTAATGCATTCGGCTCATTTATGTTCACGAACAACATCATTTGAAGTTCGTGAACAAGCTCGACATTAAGCTTGATAAGAAGCTCGATAAAAGCTTGATTTGTGTTCGATTTTGAACTCATGAATAAGCTAGATAAAAATAATTAATATTTGATCATAAAATTAATAAATATAAATAATCATTGCCTTTGTTACATAGACAATTGCTTTTATTATAAATGTGTTTGTTCATAAATATGTTCATGAAATATGTTCGCGAACAAGCTCGATAAGCACTAAACGAACGAACATGAACTGAACATGAACCGAACATGAACACTCATTAATTTAAATGAACCAAACATGAACACAAACAATGAAGCTCGAACAAACATGAACCAAACTTGAACAAGCTGATATTAAATGAACACAAACATGAACACTCACATACTCGACTCGGCTCGATTCGTTTGCAGCCCTACATATACTAGTGCTTTCATTCATTCCAGAACTGAAAGTAATGCCAAGGCCTCTCCTGACTAAGGTTCAAAGGCTCAAAGCTATTGTTCTTTTAGGTTATTTAGGGCTCATTTTGTAACAATATTATTTCTTATTTAAAAAATATGTTTGGTCCGATTTTTGTTATCATTTAGTTTGTTTTTTAACTGTTTTTTTATTTTTTTCATATCTAAATAAACAATAAAACTTTTTCATTGCATTATTAATTACTAGTAAAAATGCCCGTGCATTAAATGCACAAGACTAAATTTTTTTTTAAAAAAATTCATATTATAATATTTTAATTATATTATCAAAAAGTTTATATAAATATAAATTATTTATAACTCTATTATACTTGAATTAAGATAAATTAAAATAAAAAATTATATACATAATAACATTCATTTAAGGTTTATAATATAATTTCAATTTATTTTATTTATCTTTCCTAAAAAAGTTAATAAATTTCCTCTTGAACAAAAAAAGTGAATTTTTAAGGAGTGAAAAAAATCGCAACCAATATGTGCTCTTATAAATAGTTAAAGGAATTAATAAAGTTAATCAGGTTTGAAGCATAACCTTCGGATCATTTATCAATTTTCAAATGGTTGAAGCAATTACAAAAGAATGAAGGTAAAGTAAACCTTTAATCAACTATATAATAAAAATAGCTTGAGCGTCATAACAATCATAAAAATATCAACCAATCACGAAATATAG
>NW_021565110.1:0-1036 GCF_001605985.2 Dendrobium catenatum
TGCATTTGACTGCCACCTATCACCAACAAAAACTATATAAAAAAAAAAAAACACGCATTAATTAGAAAACCCTCAACCCTTTTCATCCGTGTTTAGGACAGACATTAGCAGTTTTAAAATTTTTTATACAATATTACTTCTATAAAATTTGTTGGATTTGTTGTGAAACATTGCGCTATAGAAATTATTTTTGAGAAAAAGAAAAATTTAAAACATTAAAACCAAAGACATAAACAAAAAACAAAAGATTCAAACCAAATATTAAAAAAGTTAAAGGTTACTAAAAAACTAAAGACGCAAAGTAAACATGAAACAAATAATTTTTCATTAAAATTAAAAAGAACAGTCTACCCATAAAGAAGGATATTTCAATTGCGAAGAATAGTTAATACCCAATCATATATGCAGAAAATAATAGCATAAGAGGAATAAGATATTAATGATATATGGAAATTATGTTTTTTGCAGACATGCAAGAGCACCTATAGTATAATAGCATCGAATTTAGATTTATAATACAACTTAGATTTATTTTAATTATTTTTGCTCAAAATGCTAATAAATTTCATCCTGAAGAAAAAAATTCATGTTTCAAAAGAACTTATAATGTAATAAAAATAATAATAATAATAATTACAATACATTTGAGTGGTAATAAGAAATTTAAAATAATGCTAGAAGATATTGATGAAAGATGTACAATAAGTTATGTATAAGCTTAAGAAAGTTTAACTACAGCTTCATCTGATTTTTTTCTTGATTATAATAAGACAAATATCATAGTGATTTAATATTATACAAAAAATTGTTTGGATAATTTTGTGTTATTTATAATGTTCCAAAAAAAATAATGTATTTAATTTAATATAAATACACTGTCTTAATAAATTTAATTAAGTCAAATCAAAATGAACAATAATACAGAGGATCCATATCCTCTACAATTATGGTGTGAACCATACATCTATGCTTGCCGCCCACCAAACATCTGACACTTGGGACTACTAATATTTAATACATAAATTGATTTTATAAA
>NW_021565111.1:0-1516 GCF_001605985.2 Dendrobium catenatum
AATTATCTAGGATGATTGACCCTTTTCATACTAGACAACAGAGAATTACGTGGGATGATAAGGCATCATTGGGTATCATTCTAGACAAAGTTCAATAGTTTTATACTAATCATTTAGGATGATATTATAATCATCTGGGTTGATTCATCTATTTCTCCTAAACTAATCATATAGGGAAATATAATTCATACTAGCTGAAAGGGCTATTTTAAACTAATCAAGCAAGATGATCGTATGATTGTACTTAATGATAAATACTGCCATATTAAAAATTTGAAGCTTATTTGATGACTCTCTATTCAAGCTCTCATATTATCCTAGAGTTGATCTTTTATTATTTGGTTGACGAAAGAGAGAGCTTAGAGAAGGAAGAGAAAGAGCTTTGAGAGAGAGAGAGAGAGAGAGAGAGAGAGATCCTTATGAAGCATAGTTCTAAGGGATTCATAAAGGTTGCTCAAAGCAAAGTTTCCATATTCTTCTTCATGCTTCTTTCTTAGATCTTTGGTTGATCTAGGGAGACTTTCATCAGCATCAGATCCAAGGTTCTCTACCTACTCCCTAAGGGAGTAATTGTATTCCAAGGTTCTTTGTCTACTCTAGGAGGGAGTGGAAGGATTTCCAAGGTTCTCTGCCTACTCTAGGAGGGAGTAAAAGGATTTTTAGGTTCTTTACCTACTCCCTAAGGGAGTAAAAATATTTCAAGGTTCTTTGTCTACTCTAGGAGGAACTGAAAGGATTTCTAAGGTTCTCTACCTACTCTAGGACGGAGTAAATGTATTTTTAGGTTCTCTACCTTCTCAAGCAAGAAGAAAAAGGATTCAAGGTACTCTGCCTCATCGAGTCAAAGAAAAGATTTTGTAAGGGCTTATCTACCTTGTTGTGGGAGCAAAAGGAGAGACACTATTTTTAGTGCAATACCTAGAAAGAATGTTTCCATGGAGTGGACCTAAGTCAAGATGACTAAACAACCAAAAAAAAAGTGTGTTCTTTCTATTTACTTTT
Organism: Dendrobium catenatum; assembly: GCF_001605985.2. Lineage (NCBI taxonomy): Eukaryota > Viridiplantae > Streptophyta > Magnoliopsida > Asparagales > Orchidaceae > Dendrobium > Dendrobium catenatum. Next base: position 1,003 of record NW_021565111.1, read on the forward strand.
TCACATTAAATTTCTACATTATTCTATGATTTGTTGTGCAGTCAAAATCTCTAATTTGGGTTATTATGAAGTTAGTATTGCTTCCGTATAAGTTTTTATTTTAAAGTATTTAAAAATATTACAAACATATTTTCTTTTTGCCTTAAGAAATTTTTAAATAACTAATTCACCCCCCATCTTTATTAGCCTCAGGCTAGTTCATAAAGGTTTAATTTCACAAACTTTCATAACCACCATAAATGGATATAATGACACATTAACTAAAAGAAGATTTCAAAAATACTTATTAGCATAAGTATGACCTACCCCCTGAGGTAACCTACTAAATCATCTAAAAAACTTATTGTCCTATACAAATAAAATAATTGCTCAGATCGAGATCGTAGATCTATCATCTATAGTGAATCCAATATCATAAAATGCCTTAGCCACTATTACCCAACTCTGGTTTTGTGACAAGCTCCATAATAAGAGATGTATAAGTCCTTAATAGGTGAATAGTTCAGTATGTTAC
>NW_021565112.1:0-1655 GCF_001605985.2 Dendrobium catenatum
ACAATCGAATGCATTCCCAGGATAGCTGACTGTAAAAGACAAAGGACAAAATTAGGAAAGATTATTACGTGCGAATCCGGATTTGTCCGGAGACCAATAAAAATGCGCCACGTCGCCTCAAAAAATGTATCGCACTCGGTACCGCTCAGTACCAAGTGTCCGCACCGAATAATTGCTCCACCAGAATTAGAGCTTCTCAAAAGCATGTAAAACCAGACTTGTAGAGATGGAGGTGTGTACCTGTGGAGGGTTAATGATGGGTGTGCTCAAAAGACTACCATAGACGCCTCCATTTGATATTGTGAACGTGCCTCCAGCCATTTCATCAATTGATATTGTGCCTTCATTAGCTCTCTTAGCGAGAGTGTTTATGTTCTTTTCGACGTCGGCAAAATTCAACTTGTCAGCATCACGGAGAACGGGTACCACAAGGCCCTGAGAAAAAATACCAGGAAAGCTTGTTGAGCAAAGGATTGAAGTTAAAACTTAACCTGATCAAGAACTAAGGTTATTGTCAAATGAGTCGAATGGAACTAATCATAGCCAAACAAAGATTGAAATGTCTCCAAACAAATGACCTTTAGTTTACTCAATGTAGTCTAAAGCATGTAATGTAAGGTAAGTTGATGTTTGTTTTTATCATTATCAGAACAACTGAGATTATAATTACAACAAGAACAACAACATCAAGCCTTTATCCAACTAACTAAGATTGTAATTGAGGTAAAAAATAAATAAATAAAAAAACATTAAAAAATTGTCAGCAAGGTAGACTTGGCTTTTAAATGGTTATCCAAAAGGCTCTGGATATTCAAAACCGTCAGAATTTAAAGCCAACATCTTAGAATGGCAACATAGATGTATGAGAGCAATAATACAGCTCCACGACCATTTCTCTCCTAAAAATCACCATGAAGGGAACAGACAAGCCATTAAATACAGTAATTCGGATTATTTAAAAGGGGGAGAGCAGGAGTTTAATATTTAAGATATGAAGGTGAGGAGAGGATTTGCTAATAGATTAATCCTAATCCTATAAGATTAAGGCGGTCCGTTTACCATGGGTGGAGTTTCTAAGGAATTTGTTTCAAAAACTAGTTGGAAGTTTAGCTAGCAATTTATATTTAAATGTTCGCCATGTTTTTCTCCATAAATAGTAGCCTGTATCAGGGATTAATTATGCAAGAAAGATTAAATCCATTAAACCCACACAATATCTCTCTCCTCAAACAGGCAGGCTCGCTTCCACTCTCCAGTCTCCCTCCATCCTAGCATTATCTTTTGCTTTCTCTCTCAACCTAGGAGATGAAAAAAATGAAAATAAAAGCCCTACATATCAAGATGAGCTTAAAAAAAAATACAATAATAACAACAACATCAAGCCTTTATCCCACTTAAGAAAAAAAAAAGCAAGAAGCCTAGAAGAAACAAGGAGAAGAAGAATAAGAAGAAAATAAGATAGTAAATAATTGTTTCGAACACTAGCTTGAGTCCCACTGCGCACTTGTTGCAATTTTTCACATTGCATGTTAGATTGATATATGAAACCCTAGATGCTAATATGCCCTACATAAGTCCTCTATGAAAACAAATAAAAATAACTTCAACTAAAGGGTGCTTAGCAAAGCAAAAAAACGTTACCTTAGGTGTGCCAA
>NW_021565113.1:0-271 GCF_001605985.2 Dendrobium catenatum
TCGAACTTATCTCTAGCTACCACCTGAGGCCCAGACTGCTGCCAGACCACCACTTGAGACCTGGACTTCTGTCGGATCACCACCTGAGACCAAGACTTATGCCAGACCATCACTCAAGGCCCGAACTTCTGCCCGACCACCACCTAAGGCTCAGACTTCTCTCAGACTACCACTTGAGGCCCAGACTTCTGAAGTATAATATGAATAAATATCCACAACAAAGCTTAACTTTTCTAAGAGGGATTTTATAAAACTGATGTATAATGTGGAC
>NW_021565114.1:0-271 GCF_001605985.2 Dendrobium catenatum
AACAAAAAACTTCCCTGAGAGCAAACGGAACTCCGACAACAGCAGCCCCCCGAGGGGTGGGGAGAACCCGCCGCCAGAAATCCCACGCGAAAAGCCGCAAGGAAAAACCCTAGAGCTAGACGTCAGTTAAACTGAAAAAATCATATAACACAATATATTTAGTTAAAAATAAATTGATTATACTAAGTAAGAGAAATTAAACTTAAACTAAGAGAAATTTTTTAACTAAAATTCTCTTTAATTTTGATGGTGAATGGAAGAAATAACCAAT
>NW_021565115.1:0-1030 GCF_001605985.2 Dendrobium catenatum
TCATACTATACGATTTTTTTTTGTACGGGACGATCTGATCAGTTATTTTCCCATTTTAGCAATCAAATAAACAGGAAGAAGAAAATTTTTCTAAGTATAAATCGTATTGTACGATATACCAATCGTATATATCTACAATAGTACGAATTGGATGGGTCTTTTTTTGTCCAGGCAAACTTAAAAATTTTCTAAACGGTTTGTACCATACGATATCGTCATTGTACATACGCCGTCTAGGATACAAATTGGACGTGTCCCTTTTTGTCCAGACGAATTTGAAAATTTTCTGAACAGTTCGTATCATACAATGTCATCATCTTACATATGTCGTCCAGGGTACGAACTGGACAGATCCCCTTTCGTCCCGACGAACTTGAAAATCTTTGTAACTGATCGTACCGTACGATGTCGTCATCATACGTAGGGGGTCCCTCTTCGTCCCGACGAAAATAAAAAATTTTCTAACAGTCGTACCGGATGAACTTGGTTCATAATGGACGATCATCGTGTACGAAATAATTTTGTACCGATTCATAATAGGTTTATACGCAACATTTTTTGAACTATTTGTATGTACGAACATACGATCATACTATACGATCGTGTGCGCTCAAAATTAAAAATTTTGGTTTTCTGGATAGTTTTTTGTGTCTTTGGTATAAAAGGTCCACTAAAACTAATGTGAAAAATTCATGTCTTCATGATTTTTTAAGAGCAAGTGAAAGAGAGAGTATGGGAGAGTGTTTGAGAGAAGATTTCTAGCAAGTGGAGTGTAAAGGGTTCATAAGGTTACTCAAATGTAAGGATCTCTTTGTGATTTTAGTGATTATTCTTCTTTTCTTCTTTTTAGTTGCTCGTGAGAAGAACTTTAAAGAAGATCTTATACTCTGCCGACACATGGAGAGTGTGAAAAGATGACGGTTCTCTGCCGACACTTGAAGGGTGTGAAAGGATGACGGTTCTGTGCCGACACTTGGAGAGTGTGAACTGACCACAGTTCTCTGCCGACAATTGGAGGGTGTAAAAGGAC
>NW_021565116.1:0-593 GCF_001605985.2 Dendrobium catenatum
CCAGGTGATTAGAACCTACTTGGAATTCTTCCAGTCTGGGGTTATGGAGCCGTCCTGGAAGGAGACGATTGTTGTCTTAATCCCCAAGGTCTTGAGCCCGGACCACCCTTCCAAGTTCCGACCCATTAGTCTGTGCCAGACAATTTATAAGATTGTGGCAAAGGTGCTCGTCAACAGATTGAAAGGTGTGTTGCAGCTCATTATTTCTGAGGAACAAGTTGCCTTTGTTCCGGGGCGCTCTATTTTGACGCACTGTTTACTTGGCCAGGAGTTGATTCACAAGTTCAAGGTGTCCAAGGCTGCTAGGGGTTTTTTTGCCTTGAAGGTGGATATGGAACAAGCGCATGATAAAATGAGCTGGAGGACGTTGGAGATCGTTCTGAGTCGTATTGGGGTTCTCGCCAAGTTCTGCTCGTGGTTTCTTAGCTGTGTTCAGTGCCCCAAGTTCTCCATTCTTATCAATGGGAAACTTTTGAGCTAGATTTCTGCCGAATGTGGCTTCCGCCAGGGGTGTCCGCTTTCACCCTACTTATTTATTCTGTGCTCGGAATTGCTATCGGCCCATTTCAAACAGAACTTTAGGGAGATGGGGG
>NW_021565117.1:0-312 GCF_001605985.2 Dendrobium catenatum
TAATATTTGAAATTTAAAATGTTTAATTCACAACACATAGTGCAGAAAAGTAAGTAAACAAATACAGCAATTCTAAACTAGCAACCAGCATGCAGTGAAAGCTCGAAAACCGGGCACACAACAAAAAAGTAAACACTGGCCTAGCCTAAAACTAGAGTTGGTTGTCCTAACAAACCATCTAAAGTGTGTGAGGCAAGCCGTGTGGGTTGAATATGTCCTGTGGAGGCTAATTTGTTAAAGTTGTTTGAAGTTTGATTGGTTGTAAGGCTCAAGGAAAGATCTTGGTTAAAGTATAAGTCTTAATGATTTGAG
>NW_021565118.1:0-1030 GCF_001605985.2 Dendrobium catenatum
TTGCTTTAAGAAGCAGAAAAAAAGCCGTCCCAAACGAAGCCTCAATCTTGTCAATTGGTTACATGCACTATGCACAACATGTGGAGCCTGAAGTATGCTAACCCTTGGAATCTCAGTTATTTATTTATGTTCATTGGCTGGTCTATCCAAGCATTATATATATCGCTCATATTTTAAGAAAAGGTTATGGAATGAATAATTTTTAATATCTCTTCTCCTCTACTCTTTTGGAGTCTTACACCTATTCTAAAGGTGCCCTTTCTTCTTGGATGCTAAGAAGCTTATCAAATAAAATAATGCTCTTGTAGCACTAATCTAAAACCACTACAAGATCTTTCTCCTCCTACAATCATTTCCCGCAGTCGCATGCGACAGCCCACAAGAATACCCTTCACAACCCTCTTTCCACCTTGCCTAGCAAACTTCCACCAACCAACAGATTTCAGCCCAGCAGAAAAACCATCATAGTTTGGCTTTCAGCAGATTTCAACCCAGCATATCACCATTCCAACTGCAAATCTGCTCATTCCTGTTTCAGCACTCGCATCATTCTCTTCAAGAACTGCAGTTTGCAAAACCTTCAAGACCTACGGATTGTTGCCATCAGCCGCACCTACACCCTTCCACTCAGCAACTGCCACCTGATCCAAACAACTGCAGTTTCAGTCATCTGATACATTCACGAACCCTATTGCAATTTTCAATATCTTAATTTGCAAGATTGCATCAGATTCTCCGTTTGCTTTTCTTGCTAAATTTGTTTTCTCAAATTACATCTTCTACTATCCTTTTTCTTTTTTGCTTGGAGGTACAAATTCATGATCCTCATCTTTTCAAACCTCCATCATCCACAAATTTTGAACTAGCATGAATATTTGACAAACCAAATCAAGAATTAAAATTCTTTGAAATCCAAAAATCTTTACAACAATTCGATATTCAATTTGCTTCCATTGGCTCGTCCCTTCAACAACTTCATGCTTTCATGGATTCTATTGACACAGACTTGACAGTTGGTGCCTTGGCCTTA
>NW_021565119.1:0-219 GCF_001605985.2 Dendrobium catenatum
TCAGCCATACACACTTCCGCCCTTGCAATCTCAGCCATCCGATCAAAAAACTGTACCACTGAGATTAATGATTGCATGTCACATAATACCCGCTATTACTATTGACAGACACATAAGTTGGGGTATAGTTGGGGGTTTCTTGCTTTTTTTTTATCCACATAAGTTTTTGTTATTTGCTTATGTTGGATAGTTTTTACTTGTTATCCTTTTTTACCTGTA
>NW_021565120.1:0-252 GCF_001605985.2 Dendrobium catenatum
CATAAAAAAAAATAAAAAATAAAAGTCCTTAGTAGTAAGCAAATTTATAGGACAACATAAGAGATTAAGGGAAAAAAAGTAGCATATGCTTTCAATTAGATAGCAAATTGATGACTGCATTTTAGAAATTTCATGTAACTTCCATTAAAAATGAAAAAAAAAAATTTATAATAGGATCAAAGGAAATATAGCTTACCTGAAGAGCAAAACTATTGGCAAATGTACCAATAAGAAGAGGCGCTGCAAATGGCA
>NW_021565121.1:0-204 GCF_001605985.2 Dendrobium catenatum
CGACATGGACGATATTGTATCGGCTAGGACGATAGGCTCAAATAAAAAAGAATCAGCCGCCATGATCTATTTAGGTATTTTTTATTTTAGGACATCGACCAGGACGATATCCTATCGGCCTGGATGATGTAGCACAATTATGCCAAAATTAATCTAGTAATTATGGAAAGCAATTAAGGCTGATTGCACGATCACATCGATCGG
>NW_021565122.1:0-223 GCF_001605985.2 Dendrobium catenatum
GGGAATGGAGATATGAAGGGAAATAGAAGAGGAAGGGTTTAAAATGGATGAATGAATATGGGTAGTCATGGTAGGATTAGCTTAATTATTTAGTAAGATAATATCCTTATGAATATAACAATAAAGAAGAGCCCCACGAGGCTTACATCTCATACTTTGACAAAGACAGGAGAGGAGCAAAAGGTAGTTGTTCTGAGGATGTTTTCGATGGACTAAGGAGTTT
>NW_021565123.1:0-453 GCF_001605985.2 Dendrobium catenatum
TTGTACTGTTCTTTTCTTTCTTTAGCTGCTTTCTGACTCTTTTTTTTTGCTCTGTGCAGGCTTCAAGAGGAGCGGGATACTTTTACACGGGCCACCTCGGGAGACCTTTGTTTCAGGTACAACTTTGTTCTTCTCTTTTTTTTTTTTTTGTAATTTTGTATATATCTGCATGATGTTTTCTTCTTTCTTTGAGATACTTTTTGTGACCTCGTGCAGGTCCCAGAAGTGCAGAATACCTAGTCCTTGGAAGGAGCGGAATAAAGCTGTCAGCTTCCTCTTCAGGCGTAGTTTAGGAGACAGATTTGAGTCCTTTGAAAAGGACATTGTACTCTTCTTTTTCTTTCAGTTGATGTAATCTTGTAAAAAGATGTAGTCCACAGATTTGTATATGAAATTTCTGAACTTAATAAAATAAACTTATTTTATAAATTCAGTTGTTGACGAGCTCTCTTT
>NW_021565124.1:0-223 GCF_001605985.2 Dendrobium catenatum
TCCTAATGCTAAGTAACCTTGCACACACACACACACATTGGGAGAATTTTTGATTGTTTCTTAGAGTTTAATATTTTTGGTAACATCGGTCGAGCTGATATTTATATCGGCCTAGCTGATTGGTTCAAAAATAGAAACCCTAATCAGGGTATTATGATTAAGGCAGACGTCATTAAGCCAATTAGCTTGGACGATATTGTATCGGCTGGGCCGATAGGCTCAA
>NW_021565125.1:0-244 GCF_001605985.2 Dendrobium catenatum
AGTTTAATAAAGCTTAATTTATTAATTAATTAAAAAAATATGAAAATATAATAAATTATCAAAGATTCAATAAATGAACTATTCAATGAATAAAATTCAATAAACAATGAAAAAAAGAATAAAAAAAAATAAAAAGGTGAATATTGGGTGACCTAGATTCATAAAGCTACTAACTTGCCCTAAGAAGGGTGAAATAACCCTTATAGCCTTGATTTAACAAAGACATTTAGCATTCAACTCAAAA
>NW_021565126.1:0-1609 GCF_001605985.2 Dendrobium catenatum
CAATCTCTTTCAGGATCAATTATCAAAGGCCTCTCATATGACTTCTTGTATTTCTATGTTTGTTCGTTTCTTCTTTTCTTTTTGTGTTGTCAAAAAGGGGGAAAAATATTATTTGTCATTATTATTTGTCATTTGATTGTGTTGTTCGTGACTTTGCATATTTTGTTCATGTTATTATTTGTCATTTGATTGTGTTGTTCGTGACTATGTATGTTTTGTTCGTGTCTTTTATTGTTGGTATTTGTTTTGACGTTTCAGTGTCATTTCTTTGTGTGATTATTTTTGTGTGTTGAAAAGCTTTAAAATTAACACAATTTGATTTGTTCAAAATAAATACCCCTTATTCTCACATGTTTATTCATTCAGGGAGAGTTTATGAGAAACTTAGGACTTTCAAATTTACACAAATAATAATTATTTTGCCATCATATAAAAGGAGAAGATTGCTGAGAGAGTTGCTACTTAGCTTTGCATGTTTTACAGTCATACAACTTGTATATTTTTTATGATTCTAAATATTATTATTTTAATTATTATTTTCTCCTAACTTATTTTGGAATATTTGTTTTTGCTCTTGTGTGTACTAACATTTCAGGAAAATCATACTCCAGATTGTTGAAGACTTCAAATCAAAATCTGCTTAGAATGTTTTGTAACATTGGAGTCTGTATTTTTTCATTTTATTTGAGTCTGAGAGAGTGTGATTGTAATTGAGTAACTTAGCACACACACACCGGGGGAGAGCTTTAAAATTCTCAATTTTTAAAATTGATAGTACAATACAAACCATGTTCGTACGGGACGATCTGGTTAGTTATACTACCAAACGAGCAATGGAATGAACAAAGATGGCAAAAAATTTTCTACGTATAAATCATCCAGACGATTTTACCCATTCATCCAAGGACGATATCCTCTGAACTTGTCATTTAAATGATTTGTCCAGATGATTTTACCTATTCATCCCAGGATGATGTCCTCTGAACTTATCATTTGAACTATTTATCCAGATGATTTTACCCATTCATCCCCGGACGAAGTCCTCTGGACATGCCATTTGAACTATTCATCCAAACAATTTTACCCATTCATCCCCGGACGATGTCCTTTGGATTTTTCATTTGATCTGTTCGTCTAGATGATTTTACCCATTCATCCCCAGATGATGTCCTCTGGACTTATCATTTGAACTATTCATCCAGACGATTTTACCCATTCATCCCTGAATGATGTCCTATGGATTTATCATTTAAACTATTCGTCCAAATGATTCAATCATTCATCCCAAGATGATGTCCTATGGATTTGCCATTTGACCTATTCATCCAGACGATTTAACCCATTCGTCCTAGGACGATGTCCTCTATTTTGAAAACTTGTAGTTCGTCCTGCATTTTTATACCAATGAACTTTGGGAATAAATATTCATATCGAAAGAACCTAGTTTGTACAGGATGATGATTGGGTATGAAGGCATTTTATACTAATTTAATTTGAGATCGTACGCAATAATTTTTATACGGTTTGTACGTACGAAATACGATCGTACTAAACGATCGTGAACGTACATATTTGAATAATTGCAGTTTTTAGACAGCTTTGAAAGTTC
>NW_021565127.1:0-263 GCF_001605985.2 Dendrobium catenatum
AAGTATTTCATGAGCATGTGGCTCATATGGGTGTAATATATTTTGATATGCTAGCTTAGTAGAAGTTTGTTTGTATTGTTTAATTATTGTGAACTTATTTTCTGATCAGACTAAAGTATTATTATTATTTTTTTGTGATTGAAAACTCTGAAATACAGTTATTTGATTTCAATTGCAGTTTAGAATAAAGTATGAAATTTTGATTATAACTCTTTTGAGTTATGATATTGGACCAGTTGAAAAATTGTCATGATTTGAGATCA
>NW_021565128.1:0-207 GCF_001605985.2 Dendrobium catenatum
TGTGAGATATAATTTTTAAATATTTTTAATAATTTTATTCTTGAACACATGAATTTTAATATGCTTTAAGTATATTTTATATTAAAATTGTTTTTTAAATGAGCCTCCTCATGTGGTAACGAGTCTAGTCGAGGCTGGCTCAAACTTGACTAGTTAGCTCATCGAGTTCAGTTCACTCGTCATTTATCAAGTTGAACTCGAGCCTGC
>NW_021565129.1:0-419 GCF_001605985.2 Dendrobium catenatum
TCTCAAAGTCAAGTTTTAAAAATACTAAAAGATGAATAGGTTCTATGATATTCAAGATTTAGAAAGGGAAGCCACTTTTTTTTTTTTGCTACGCATTTAATGAATGTGTCTCTTTTTTATTTTCTTTTATTTTCCTTCTTCACTTAAGGAGGCTTCCTTTATTTAAATCTTGAAATGATTATTTCAGTTGTAAAATAATCTTCCAAGTATAAGAGTAAAAAAAAAAATTAACACTCTTATACAGCGAAGATTGATTTACAAATTAGACCCGATCCTATAGTATGAATAAACAACTTAGTTGAGATAATTATAAAATAAATTCATCAACTCGCAAGATGCTTATGAGATGTATAACGATAAAAAGATGAATAAAACCTCCACCTCCTCCAATTTTAATTTGACATAAATTCTAATTCAAA
>NW_021565130.1:0-259 GCF_001605985.2 Dendrobium catenatum
GAGAGGGTGAGAGAGTGAGAAAGAGAGAGCGAGGGAGAGAGAGAGAAAGAGAAAGAGAACAGAATAGAGAGAGAGAGAGAGACAAAGAAAGCAAGAGAGAGGGATAGAGAGAGATGAAGAACAAGCAAGGGAGCGAGCAAGAGAATGCAAGAGAGATTGAGAAAGTGAGAGAGAGAGTGAGAGAGAGAAATAGAGAGCGCAAGAGAGAGAGAGAGCAAGAAGGAGCAAGGGAGAAAGCAAGAGAATGCAAGAGAGAGAG
>NW_021565131.1:0-330 GCF_001605985.2 Dendrobium catenatum
GTTAGGATAATGATATTTAAAGTTAAAGTGATATTAGCCAATTTTGGGAAGTTCTAGGTCCTCCTAGGAACAAAGCCAAGGGTCCAAAAAGTCACTATGGGAAAAAGGCTAAGTCTGATATTCCTAACATCTTAAGAAAATACCAGACCTTAATACGAGTAGTTAGAAAGGTAGTAGGCTGAAATTGAGGTTTTCTAGACAAAGTTATGAATTTTCTAAGTTTCATGCCTTATCCTATAGACTAGGGTTGACCAAAAAGTTGACTTTCTAATCTAGGCCAGCTTCTAGAAACTTAAATTTTTTAATAAATACTAGACCCTAATTGGAGTC
>NW_021565132.1:0-284 GCF_001605985.2 Dendrobium catenatum
AAATATACAGGATGAGTTTGGTGAAGCCAAGGGAAATATTTGACAGAGAATATATAACTCTATGTTGTACAAACACAGACATGGCGACATAGATATGACACGACACAGACACGGTATATGTCAATTATTGAAAATATATGGCACGTACACGAACACGGGTTGAACAAGGTATTATAATTTTTATATTTTAAAAATTGTGTATAAAAATTGAATAAATATAATATTAAAAATGATTTAAAAATAATAAGTCATTTAACTATAATTTGTGCTTAAAATGATTAATA
>NW_021565133.1:0-212 GCF_001605985.2 Dendrobium catenatum
GTGTTGACTCTGAACTCAATTTCGTCAGCCCAACATGTCGGGGCTTGCAGGGAGCCTCTCTATGCCTAGGTTTGAGGGATTTATCCATCCCAAATTTTTTTTTTTCATATAATACTGGAGCACATTATATACACAAGCACTGGGGCGATGTAGTCTCTAATTGGATATAGAGGGCAAAGTGTTTGTCGCACTGCAAGTCGAATCAGAAATAT
>NW_021565134.1:0-267 GCF_001605985.2 Dendrobium catenatum
TAAAGCTAGGTATTCCCTACTTTGGTTCCCAGTTAATCTGCCTATTTGGAGTAAGTCTTCTATCAGCATTTTGTAGGACTAAGGTTGGGTGATGCCCTTCCTTAGACCCAAGGTTAGGTATTCCCTACCTTGGTTTCTCTAGTTTTCCTTGTTTGATAGGTCTAAGACTTCCATTAGCATCCTGTAGGCCTGAGGTTGAGAGATCACCTCCCTCCCATCCTTGAGATTCCACTTCTATTCGGTCAACGCCAATGTGTGCAGTAGAAG
>NW_021565135.1:0-263 GCF_001605985.2 Dendrobium catenatum
CAGTGCTCAATTTTGATATAAATGTTTATTGCTTATGGTTTCAACTTTATTTAATGCTTATTCAAATCAATGTTTGTATGATTTACTTAAAAAAGTACTTCGCCATCAAAAGTTATGATATTTTTGTTTAAAACAAACTTTTAAGAAGAATTTTTGAGAAATATAAAATAGCATCATATTTTTCAAATATTCAAAAATTATTGGGCATATAAAGTATATATATATATACTTGTTGCGTCCAGGAGTATTCGCGGCGGTAGAGA
>NW_021565136.1:0-259 GCF_001605985.2 Dendrobium catenatum
TTTCCTCCATTCTGTGTATTTAATGGCATCGGTGTAATATGTCGGAGCAGAATTTGGTTTGTTGGAGCTGTGTTAATGCAGAAGATTAAGCCGAATTGGGGGCTTTAATGTACCAGTCTTGCTCCTTGTTATCATCGGGTGACGGACCAGAGTCTGCGAGAGTTCTGGTACATCCTGAGTAGTGAGATGTGGTATTTCCAACCGAGCGTCGTTTGAGAGAGGAATTGTGATGCCCCAAGATCTAACTTGGAAAGAATGT
>NW_021565137.1:0-308 GCF_001605985.2 Dendrobium catenatum
CTGTACGATAATTAATTTTGTCTGAACGAAAATTTTATAGAGAGCTAATCGTACTGTACGATAATTAATTTCTTCTGGACGAAAATTTTATAGAGAGCCAATCGTATTGTACGATAATTAATTTCGTCTGAACGAAAATTTTACAGAGAGCTAATCGTACTGTATGATAATTAATTTCGTCTGGACGAAAATTTTATAGAGAGCCAATCGTACTGTACGATAATTAATTTCGTCGTGGACGAATAGGACTTAGGAAAATTTTTTGAGCAATTTCATATTCGTTCCATATGCTCTATAGGAGATAACTG
>NW_021565138.1:0-334 GCF_001605985.2 Dendrobium catenatum
TATCTCTCTCTCTCTCTCCCCCTCTCTCTCTCTCCCTCTCTCTCTCTTGCACTCCCTTGCTCTTACTTGCTCTCTCTCTCTCACTCTCTCCCTCTCTCTCTCACTCTCTCTCCCTCTCTCTCTCCCTCTCTTCCTCTCTCTCTCCCCCTCTCTCTCTCTCCCTCTCTCTTGCACTCCCTTGCTCTTTTTTGCTCTCTCTATCTCTCTCTCTCTCTCTCTATCTCTCTATCTCTTACTCTCTATCTCTCTCTATCTATCTGAAGTTCAGCTCTATCTATCTATCTCTCTCTCTTTCTCCCTCTCTCTCTTGCTCTCTCCCATGCTCTCTCTCTCT
>NW_021565139.1:0-1024 GCF_001605985.2 Dendrobium catenatum
TGCTTACAGATGAAGCGGCTCGCCCAAGTTAATCCGTAAAGCATATGCGAAAAAACCAGACCCTTAGATCAATTACAATGTTATGACTAACGGTAATTTATTATGAGTAGCATATCTCAAAGCTTTTGATCTATTTTAAAATAAGTATAATGTTATTTATTCTTATTTTATTTGAAAATAATTTTAGAATTTTGATATTCATCTTGATCTAAATTTTGATAAAAAAAATATTCTTATCATCCAAAAATTCATTTAATTAAGCACGAATCTTGATTTAATATTTTAAATAGAAAATTTTGAAATTCAATTCATGACCATTCGGTCTTCGATTTCAACAAACTTATAGTCGAAACGTTCAAACTAGATGATACCATAGTTATCTAATGAGCCTTAATGAACTACCAAAATCACATTTAGAAACTCCATGATATTAATTGAAAAGCCATATAATCTTCAAACCTCATGTGCTTCTAGTCAAATGAGCATATGATTCTAAGATTATTTAATTTTAAAATCATTAAGATAAATATTAAAAGATGATTAAAAGAACAAAAAATATCATTATTTAAGTTAAAATTAACAAAATTTTACTTAAGAAGATTATAAACAGACCTCATTATTTACATGAAGGAGAGCTTGGACTTTTAGCAAAATTTGAAGAGCTTAGAGATCTGAAGATCTTTGGAGCTCTGTCTAATAATTGGAACCAACAACCATCACCCACAACCATCGTCACCCTACCACTATCGCTCAATCATCATTACGAAACACCATTGCTCCACAGTTGTCATTCAGATACATTCATCTGATTGTAATTGTTTGAGTGTCACCACCTTACTGCCATCTCCTAACAATTGTCGTTCGACTTTGATCATCAGCCTGCCATCTCTTAACCACCTTATCAGGCTTCACTACTCCGTATATATTAGTTAATACATACACAGAAAGTTAAGATACTATTCTACACAGTATTATTATATTTTATCCCATTTAAAGAAAAAGCTACTTATATAGTGAAATATTC
>NW_021565140.1:0-266 GCF_001605985.2 Dendrobium catenatum
TTTACCAATTCACCACTCTCTTTATTTAGCCTTGGGCTAGTTCTATAGGGCTTAATATCCCTAACGAACTTTCAAGTGCCATCTGAGCACTTTCAATCAAAAATAGCCTCAGTTGATCGTACAGTATGAATGATTTCGTACAGTACGATAACCAATCATAAATTGATCCTTAATTTACGCACTAATCTTGGGGTTAATTTAAGTATTCAAAATAGATCATACAGTATAACTTAGATCGTATAGTACGCCTAGTTATTAAACTTACT
>NW_021565141.1:0-290 GCF_001605985.2 Dendrobium catenatum
TTCTAGTACAAAAATTAAAATGTTTGTACTAAAAAGCTGCTTTAAGACGCATTAAGAAAGCCGTCTCAAATGAAATCTAACTTTACAATCACCTTTATAAAAAGCTACAACCATCCCAAACGGATCCGTAAGCTTCGTTTGGAACAACTATCTTATTATTTTCAAAACCAGCTTTCTAATATAAAAAATTTTCTAGTTCAAAAAATTTTTGTGATAAAAAGTTACTTTAGAAAGCATTTAGAAATTTATCTCAAATAAAATCATAGCAATCACCATTCTAACAACCAAGC
>NW_021565142.1:0-451 GCF_001605985.2 Dendrobium catenatum
GGTCTAATTATATTTTGAACATCATACTGTACGAACAAGATCGTACCATACGATGAATAGAGATGAAGTGTGATCATCCCGGATATCATCCTGGATGATCTCTTAGTTTTTATCTCATCGTACTGTACGATAGTAATCGTACCATATGATGAACAGAGATGACATCTGATCGTCCAGACCATCATCCGGTACGAATAGTATTTTATTGATTGTATCGTACGTTATTATATCGTACAGTATAACTAAACTTTTAACTGTTTGTACATCTTCGTACCAGGACGAAGTCTGTTTATGAAGATCATACTGTACGATGTTTAATCGTACTGTACGAACAGTAACGGTTACTTTTGAAATCAGAGGGATTTTGAAGCCTGTTTTTAGGTGTTAATCTCATCTTTTTTCAGTAAGAATTATAGAGAGGGAGAACGGGGTGAGAGAGGGATTCCAAGGG
>NW_021565143.1:0-296 GCF_001605985.2 Dendrobium catenatum
CCTTTACAAACTCTTTTCACCACTACCCGGTGCGGCAAAGAATCGTTCGTCCTTTCACACTATTCCCAGTGTTGGCAAAGTACCATCGTCCTTTCACACCCTCCAAGTGTAGGCAGAGAACCCTTCGTCCTTTCACACTCTCCTAGTGTGGACAGAAAACCCTTTGTCTTTTCACACTCTCCTAGTGTGGGCAGAGAACCCTCGGCTGTTCACACTTTCCAAGTGTCGGCAAAGAACCGGATCTTCTTCCAAGATCTTATTCACAAGTCCAATCTAAAAGAAAAGAGAGAAGAGTG
>NW_021565144.1:0-218 GCF_001605985.2 Dendrobium catenatum
AGAGGGAATTTGGATCACCCACCAACCTTGGAGACGGTCGGGCTCGTGGTTCTTCTTTTTTATCGAATTTTTCTTTTCTTCGTCATCTAGCCGCCGGCCAAAGGTCTCGCCCAATCCGTAGGCCGCTGGCCTAAGGTCTCGCCTAATCCCTAGGCCGCCGGCCACCTAATCCCCCACCTACCCGCAGGCTTCACCAGACCACCACCCCTCCACCGAAA
>NW_021565145.1:0-258 GCF_001605985.2 Dendrobium catenatum
CGCTATGCGCCATGGTGCGCCATTAGCCGTTAACAAGTATGCGCTGAGATCTAATTTCCTTGAAATGTGTGTCTTCGCATCCCATTCGAATCATCTCGAAATTCGCGCCACCTTCTCAGATGATCCAAATTGATTAAAAAATGTATATTCTTAATGTCGACGACGTTTCAGATGCAATGGCGCTGTCTGTTTCGCGATCGAACGTCATTTCATCACCGCCAAGGCTAATTTCCCTTGAAATGCGTGTTATTGTATTTG
>NW_021565146.1:0-297 GCF_001605985.2 Dendrobium catenatum
GAGCTCTGTGGTGCTCCAAATTACCATGCATGAGGGACGGGAAAACTACTAAATAGCTTCCAACACACCGAAATGGTTTCCAAATCAATTTTGGCATGATTTGAGCAAGAAAGATTAGTTCTACAACTTGAAACTGGAAGACAACCTATAACACTATCAAAACTCTACAAGAAAATGGTTTTCCCTAAATCATACCTAATATGATTTGGAAAATTGAGAGCTTGTATTTGGCCATATCATCTTGTAAATTAAGAAAAATAAGCTTAAATAATCCCTTAATATGATGGAGCATTGATC
>NW_021565147.1:0-697 GCF_001605985.2 Dendrobium catenatum
GGTTCGGTCAAACCATGACCTACGTCCACTCCCCGGACTCGTCCGCTCCGGGAATTTCACTACAAGCAATAGCTGTCCTTTTTCCCCCCTTGGCAAGGCGGAGAAGACATTACAATACTCCATTTCACCAACCCGGCGTGCGGAGTGCCAAACTCTATTTTCACCCTCCTGACGACGGCAGAGAACCTTCTCATTTTTCTCCCTCCTGGAGAAGGCAAAGTACCTCGAGGTCATGGATGTAGAAGAGTCTTTCCCTTGGAGATCCTCCCATAAATTCTTCTAGGGCCACAGGAGGAATAAGGTACGGCAAGTTCGGAGCAACCGTGTGATCTCCCTCACACCTCTTCTCCCTCACAACACTCACCTTCTCCTCCCTCTATCAAACCCTAAAGAACTTCTCAAGAGCTCTCTCCCTCGAAATCCCTCTATAACCATGTTCTCCTCTCTCTAATTCACACCTTCAAAACATTACTATTTTGATACCTAAAAACAGGCTCCAAAATGCCTGAAATCTCAAAGTAGCCGTTACTATCATACAGTACGGTTTATAATCATACAGTGCGATATGTATAAATAGACTTCGTCCTGGTATGAAGTGGTACGAACAGTTCAAAAACATTTGTACAGTACGATTTAAAATCTTATGATACGATCCACAACAATACTGTTCGTATAGGACGATGGCCGGGACAATCAA
>NW_021565148.1:0-391 GCF_001605985.2 Dendrobium catenatum
TCTCTTTCAAATAAAGAGAGAATTGTGTGACTACTTAAGGTACTCTGAGAGAGAAGATTTTGAGAAACCCAGGGTTTGAGTTGAAGGAGAAGGTGAGGTTGAGCATGAGGGAGGAGTGCGAGTGCTCCGGGCAAGCTACACCCTTGCTCCTCATGTGGCCTTGGTGAGTCTATGGAAGCTCTCTATGGAGAGAGGCTTCTAGGTCAAGTCCTCGAGATACTCTGCCTTCTATAGGAGGGATAAAAAGGAGCTTAGGTAATCTTCCTTCTCTAGGAGGGAGAAAAAAGAGCTGAGGTTCTTTACCTTCTCCAAGAGGAAGAAAAATGAGATAAGGTATGCTACCATCACCGGGAGGGTGACATAGCATCCGACACTCCACTGCATCATATTC
>NW_021565149.1:0-639 GCF_001605985.2 Dendrobium catenatum
CATATTTAGCACCAATGAGATAACCCGACATACTTCTATAGGAAGGGATTCCTCATCACCTTCTTTGCCTTCATCTATTTTAAACCCTGACATAAAGTTAGCAAGATTAATAGGTTTCATCACAGTCTGGTAGTACTCATCCAAACTATCGATAACCCTTTGGGTTACAGTCATTTTCTCCATGGGCTTCTTCAACTTGGTCTTTCTTTTAGAAGATTTCATCTTTCCAGTCTTTGAAGAACCAGCTTGGTTGGGGAATTATTTTAAATTAGAAGGTCATACCACAGGCAATGCCTTCAAATTTATTGTCAGGTTAATAGGAGACTTCCACTTTACACCTAGAACTTCTTCAAGCTGCTTCAACATTTTCACTATCTTCTTAGAGACTGTAGTCTCCCATAGCTCTTCTTGAGCTCGCTTCTTTTCATTTCTTCTTTCTTTAACTGGGGATACGGAAGATGACGTAACCACACGAGTTGATTCTTTCTTGGGTTGAGTTAACACATTGTCGGACAATGTGAGCTCTCCTTTTTAATACTTTCTTTCGAGCCAATCCTTAAAAATATAATAATCTTAAATAGGATAGCTGACTTCTCGATGGAATGGGCAATAATTTGGGTCAACAGTGTGTTTTAACTC
>NW_021565150.1:0-209 GCF_001605985.2 Dendrobium catenatum
ATATTGTTGATAGAACCATTAGTAAATAAAATGAAATCATCAGCAAAGCTAAGATGAGAGATGAGAAAACCTCTAATAGTACGAAAATTTAACCTCTGATTTCTCAAGAATAAATCATTTAAGCCTCTAGAGAGATATTCCATAGCAATAATAAAAAGAGCAGGAGACATCATGTCACCTTGTCTTAAACCCTTGGATGATTTGAAAAA
>NW_021565151.1:0-377 GCF_001605985.2 Dendrobium catenatum
ATCTTCAACTGTAGTCAACTGCCATGCCTTAATTAATCACTGTTTTTCTTGAACTCTACTTGAGCAAGCTAGAATTTATGGTTGATATGCGAAGTCAATAGTCTATTATTAATCTCTAATGTGCAATTCTTAATTCACGCATGATTGCATCACATCAGTTTGAACATTACAAAATAGAAATATTGTATAGGATTCTCGGACATTTTCCAAAGATTCTAGCATATAGCATCAAAAATATAAAGCCATTGGCATGCATAAATCGAAAGATCACTATATCCCTAAACAATAGCAATAGCACGCATAAAAGTTATTACCTGCTCAGCTGTCATAGCATAAAACTTAAATGCAACATCTTAAACAATACAATAGCTCTAAGA
>NW_021565152.1:0-289 GCF_001605985.2 Dendrobium catenatum
AGTTCGAATATAATTCGAATAAGGTTCAAACAAATTAAAAATAAGTTTATAATGCAATTTAAGATTTAGAGTTTGGAATGCAAATAAAATTTGAAACTTCTATTATAAGTATACACCTTATTCATTTTTTGAATGTAGGATTCTTCTTTTGTCTCCTTCCTATTATAACTTATATATATTTGTTTGTGATGAATGCATTCATATCTAAATAACTAAAGTATAACATCACTACTCTTGATTGGAAAGTTGAGAGGTCATCACTATGAAGAGATAGCACAAACCTATTACA
>NW_021565153.1:0-764 GCF_001605985.2 Dendrobium catenatum
AACAGGTGGCTTTTTTGTAAGAGGTAGATCTATCTCAAATCATTTGTTATTAACTCAAGAGGTGTTCAACAAATTATGGTTTTCTAAAGCAAGCAATGGATTTTTTGCTATCAAGTTAGACATGGAGCAAGCATATGATAGCATGTGTTGGTTAACTCTTAACGAGATGATGATTATCTTGGGCATTCCTACCAAATTTGTGAGCTTGGTGATGGATTGTGTCTTGGTATCAAACTTGATTAATGGTTGTATTTCAAAATGGATTATGGGGAAGTGTGGTTTTCATCAAGAATGTCCACTCTCACCTTTTTATTTATTTTATGCTCACAACAGCTAACTAATGCTTTTTCCAATAAAGGCATGGATCTGGGTATCAAAATATCTCCAAATGCATAAATAATTTCTCATTTACTTTATGCAGATGATGTTTTATTATTTTTTGATGCTAAATTGAGGAGTATTAAGAAGATGAAAAGCATTGGCAAGGATTATTGTAATTGGGCGGGTCAAAGAATCAATCTTCAAAAATCTTCTTTGATTTGTGGTAAATATGTTATGAGAAGAAGGAAGAAAAAAATTTTGAGGTTATTGGGGTTTAAGCTTGTTGAAGAGATGGAATACTTGGGGATTAAGATTGCTCTAAGGAGACGGAGAAAATCTGATTTCAAAGTTCTATTGGATAGATCATTGAAAAAGTTAAATGCTTGTGCTAATAGGTACATTTCTTTTGCTGGAATATTGGTTTTGGTGAGGACAATTTTTCT
>NW_021565154.1:0-319 GCF_001605985.2 Dendrobium catenatum
TACTAAAGGAGATATTGAGTTACACCATGTAGAAACTGAAAACCAACTAGCTAACATTTTTACTAAACCACTAGCCTTTGACACATTCAACATCGTAAGGATCATATTGGGTGTTATTGACATAAATGTATGAACTTGATGATTTCTGAACTTTGAACTTTATGCTTTTCGATGTTTCTTTTGTTTTTATTTTTTGATCATTCTTTTGATTTGACATTTCTTTTTTTTTTTCTTAGATTATTAATTTTTTTATTTATTTGATGTTATTTTTCATGCTTTCATTTCTTATGTCTTTGTTTTTCTTTCACTTTTCTTTTGA
>NW_021565155.1:0-253 GCF_001605985.2 Dendrobium catenatum
GAGAAAAACGAAGGAAAAAGTGGAAAAGTAGATTTTAGGGAGACACCGAGCTGTTTTTGTCCGAAGAGACTATTCAGGAAATTGCTGTACGCAAGATAAGACACATTCCGCCTTTCTCAATTTTCAGAACCGTCGTGTTTGGCGGTATTTTTCTGTTCGGATTTTGTTTCCGTTAGTGATTTTCGTCCGTATCTTTTGATTGGTTTCGTTTTTTCCGCGTAACTTTCTGTATGTTGTTGACGTGCCGGGTGTG
>NW_021565156.1:0-225 GCF_001605985.2 Dendrobium catenatum
CCCTAAGGAAAAATCTGTTGATTAAAAGAAATTTAGATGAATAATTAATTCTTTACTTTATTTGACTACTAGTCGGCCCGATATCATGTTTAGTATTTGCTTATGTGCTAGATTTTAATCAGATCCAAAAGAATCGCATTTGACAGCAATGAAAAGGATTTTAAGATATCTATTAGGAACTCAGAACATAGGAATTTGGTATCCTAAGTTTAACTCTTCATTTGA
>NW_021565157.1:0-218 GCF_001605985.2 Dendrobium catenatum
GGTATAACCCTCAAATATAGATCAATCATTATCTAAGTAATTATTGATCCTAGCTATACAAGAAGAATGGAATAAATTTTTTTGTATTGCTTAATAGACCTAAAAGTCAGAGCGTTATAGGAACTAAATGGCTTTTCAAGAATAAAATGAATGACTCTGGGATAGTGGTTACAAATAAGGCTAGATTAGTAGCTAAGTGGTACAATCATATTGAAGAA
>NW_021565158.1:0-238 GCF_001605985.2 Dendrobium catenatum
TTGCAGGTTTGAGTATTATCTTTTTCAAAATATATTTGATAGACTTAGGAAGTATGTTTAAGATTATGCGATACAGTTACAGCAGAATGAACTAGAAAGATGAACCCTTCTAGGTGAAGCCCTGGACGCATCTAGAAGTAAAAGCTTGAAGACCCCACAGGCTGAAAATATAAAACTTGGCTAGGTTATATAATGGCAGGCAACTCAGCTGCAAATTATAATTGTAATAATTAGACTA
>NW_021565159.1:0-397 GCF_001605985.2 Dendrobium catenatum
TAGGAAATACTTGGAATCAAGTATTTCCTATCAATTTGATCTGAATCTAATTGATCAAAAATCTGACCAACTTAATAAATTGGTCAATAAGGTTGACCTGAATAATATCCGTCAATAACCTGGATGAGTCGAACCTGATTCAATTACTCATTTTGATTTAATTTTTTTTTTTTGCAACTTGTCAATTATACAATTTAAGCTAATTGATCAAAAGTAAGAACAACATACTAGCTAACAAAATAATTTAAGGGGAAAATAATTAAACATGTCGCTATTAGGTTTACCATTCAATCGAATTCGACCACTAATGATGTGAAACAATCCCATGCGAAAATGATTTTCTTAATGAAGTTTGCACGCTTAGATTTAGAGGCAATAATAAGCAAGATCTTATGCG
>NW_021565160.1:0-267 GCF_001605985.2 Dendrobium catenatum
TATAACATATTACAATGAAATAAAAAAATCACTAAAATTATACATGTATGTAAATCCTGTAAGGAATCCAGCTGAATCGGGACCGCTCCAGTCACTTCTCCGCATTGCCAGCATGAAACTAGCCTCGATCATCATCACATCTTTCACTTATAAAACACAAGAAGAGGGAAGCTCTGGGGCGGTCATTCGATATTAACACACGTGAAAGCTCTAATCCTTCTCTACCTCTTTCGGTTTGCAAGCTCCAACTCATGACAACCTTCAGAC
>NW_021565161.1:0-253 GCF_001605985.2 Dendrobium catenatum
TCTCCCCCTCTCCCAAGGCTCTCTTAGGTCAAGATAGCAGCACTCAAGGTCTTAAGCATGAGAAAATTCGGGTCCTTTAAATAGTATTTCAAGAACCGATATTATCGTCTAGGATGATATAAATATCGTCATGGCCGATCAGTACAAAATAAGCTCAATTATCTGGGATGATTCAGGACGATCAGAAGAAAATTGATTACATCGTCCAGGCCGATACAATATCGTCCTAGACGATTAGTTCAAATCCAAGTAT
>NW_021565162.1:0-213 GCF_001605985.2 Dendrobium catenatum
AAATGTACCCAAAGGTACAACCATTTTCATTTTTTTTCCTTTTCCATTATCTTTTCCCTTTTAACGTGCACGGGTACATTATTTCCCCAGCTAGTACCATACGGGGGTGAACTCCTATGCACTTTGCATGCATAACATTTTTATTTTTCCTTTGATTCATTCATTTTGTTATCATTTTATATTCTTATAATTGTATACATGTATCATATATAT
>NW_021565163.1:0-274 GCF_001605985.2 Dendrobium catenatum
CGCATTCGCGACGGAAGAGGCGGAATGACTGTGGCAAATCTGAAGCGGGCGCGTGCAAACTACATTCCCGATAGAAGAGTCAGGCGCGTGCAAACTGTGTTCCAATAGGAAGAGAGCCACTCGATGAGCTTGATTTCTATGGCGAGTCGAGCTCACTCGTTTGCACCCGTACTTATCATTATCATCTATCATCATACAAATTTGTTGTTCTTCGTAGCTAGTCTTATCACATTTCTCACACTATCATTCGCCACAGATCATGTCACTCTTAAAA
>NW_021565164.1:0-1207 GCF_001605985.2 Dendrobium catenatum
CGATGAAATCCATGGACACTTCCTCCCAAACTTTGTTTGGAAGTGTCAATGGTTATAGTAGTCCTCCTGGAGCCATCGCCATGTATTTGTTTGGCACACCTCACACCTTGCTACCATCTCCTCCACATCTTTGTGCAT
This sequence comes from Dendrobium catenatum, assembly GCF_001605985.2. NCBI lineage: Eukaryota > Viridiplantae > Streptophyta > Magnoliopsida > Asparagales > Orchidaceae > Dendrobium > Dendrobium catenatum. The sequence continues at coordinate 139 of NW_021565164.1, forward strand.
CCCTTTCCAGTAGAGCTCAGCAGCTAGCCTCTTGTAAGTCTTATGAACTCTTGAGTGACCTCCAATCGCGCTGCCATGGAACTCCTGCAACAAGTGGGGAATGTGGGTGGAGGTTCTCGGCATCACAAACCTCCCTTGACACAATAGCCTCTCCCCCTCAATGCAGTAACCTAGATGGCTACTCTTGTCTGTCCTCAGATCTTCTCTGATCTTTCCCAGTTCTTCATCCTGCAGGCTTTCTTCCTTGAGCACACCCCAGTCGACCATCAAGGGTACCGACACAACTAATTCTTGGAGCTCCCCAACACATCTGGATAAAGCATCGGCTGCCCTATTTTCCAAATCCGGATTATAATGGATCTCAAAATCGTAGCCTAATAGCTTGGATAACCACCTTTGATGTTCCTCGGTCACCATTCTTTGTTCTAACAGATACTTCAAGCTCTTCTGATCAGTCCGTAAAAATAAAGTGTCTTCCCATGAGATAAGGCCGCCACTTCTGAATAGCCAGGACAATGGTCATCAGCTCTCTTTCATAAACTGACTTCAACCTGGCTCTGGCTGAAAGCACTTGACTGTGGTATGCTATCGCTCTGTGATTCTACATCAGCACCGCCCCTAGTCCATATCCTAACGCATCTGTCTCTACCACAAAGACCTGGTTGAAATCTGGAAGTGACAGCACTAGTATTGTAGTCATGGATTCCTTCAGCTTCTGGAAAGTTTGGGTTGCTGCTTCTCCCCATAAAAAACTATCCTTCTTCAATTGCTCAGTCAACGGCCATGCAATAGAACCGTACCCCTTCACAAACTTCCTATAGTATCCAGTCAATCCTAGGAAGCCCCTCAACTCCCTGAGGTTCCTAGGCAGTGGCCATTTCTGCATTGCATCAATTTTAGTTTGATCAGCTGTCACTCCTTGGGATACCACATGTCCCAAGTACTCCACACTTGCCTGAGCAAAACTGCACTTCTTCAGGTTAGCTTTTAATTGATGCTCCTGAAGCACTTCCAATGCCACCCTCAAATGTTCCAAGTGCTCCTCCACAGTCCTGTTGTACACCAGGAT
>NW_021565165.1:0-220 GCF_001605985.2 Dendrobium catenatum
TTATCAGAAATAGCAATTCTAAACTCAGGATGGGTAAACCACATATTCTGAAATCTAAAAGACATAGAAGGTTTAGTTTTCTTACCAGAGACCGTTAAGAGAAGAGGAGCATGATCAGAAAGCGTTCTGCTCAGGTGCTGAACCTGGGTTAATTGAAAGCAACTAATCCATTCATTATTAAACAACAGTCTATCCAATCTTTGCCACATTCTAGACCTGC
>NW_021565166.1:0-237 GCF_001605985.2 Dendrobium catenatum
TGACAAGACCAGCGTTGACAGGTCGTCTGGCCAGGTGTGCAGTATTATTATTACAGTTTGATATCACATATATGCCACAAAAAGTAGTGAAAGGTCAAGCATTGGTAGATTTTCTTGCTGCACATCCGATCCCGGCGGATTCTCCACTAAACGACGATTTGCCCGATGAGCAAATGATGCAGGTCGAGGAGAATGAAAAACTACCGTTCTGGGAGATGTACTTTGATGGGGCATCAT
>NW_021565167.1:0-326 GCF_001605985.2 Dendrobium catenatum
TTCAGCGTACCATTCGAAAGCAGTTGCTGTCAAACTGCTGGCGAATTGTCGAAAGAGTAGGGCGTCATTGCCTCCTGTGTTCTCACAGGTGGCTTTAAACTGTGCTTGGGGTTATTATTACCGTTGAAAGTGTTGAACTTTAGAACCGAATACCCTTTAGGGTACGGTACTTGATCATATTCAACAGGGTACGGACGAACTTTGCCCATCAACTTTTCTTCTTGATCAACGGCTACAATAGCCCTGATCTTTTCTGTGATTATTCCTTCCAACTGTGCAGCAGTCACATGTTCAGAAATACTTGCAATATTTTATGGGGTGAGCTG
>NW_021565168.1:0-316 GCF_001605985.2 Dendrobium catenatum
ACGTCAATGGAGAGGCGCTGTACATCTGCCGACAATGCATCCAATTGTCGTATGATGTTGGCCTGGCTCGTCCCCAATGCTTCAAGACTCCGAGCTTCGTCGACCACCGGTTCCTTGCCTCTGTCAGTCATTCTACCAGATTGGCTCTGATACCACACTGATGCAACCCAAGATTGGAGGCCGTCGGCGACTAACCTGCAAAGGAACTTGAAAGCAATGCAAGCCAATGGAACAGTGAAACCCCAAGTGAGTCCACACCCAGGAGGAGCTTCTATTAAAGAAGAACTTAAAATTCTGTAATACAAGAGTCTACCTT
>NW_021565169.1:0-206 GCF_001605985.2 Dendrobium catenatum
CTTATAACTAACTAACAATATATCTATTAAAAAAAATCTCTTATAACCCATTAATAGAAACTCCATGAATGATTCTCATCACAGCTCATTAAACAAATTTATCTATATAAAATGGCTCTTCTATATAAACTCTTCTAAGAAAATTATTCAAAATCTGGAATAACAATACAAAAAAAAAAGTACTATCAATCCAAAACAAGCAAGCT
>NW_021565170.1:0-282 GCF_001605985.2 Dendrobium catenatum
GCCTCACCTGGGTTGGTGGAAAGGAGGTTTGTAAAGGATTCTCCACCTTGTTGTGGGGGAAAAAGAAGAGACACTGAGTTTAGTGCAATATTCGGATGGCGCCTCCGGAGAGTGGACGTAGGTCGTGTTGACTGAACCACTATAATTTTTTGTATTTTTTATTAGTGCTTCCGCATTTAATTTTTGCACTTTGATTTTTGTGGTGAATCTTGGTTTTTGTTTTAAGGTTGTGTTTTGATCAAAAGATTTTTAAAATACCAATTCATCCCCCTCTTGGTTAGC
>NW_021565171.1:0-1635 GCF_001605985.2 Dendrobium catenatum
TGCTCGGGATGTCATTTCCTACCTCAAAGATAACCAAAGACCATTGACACATGAAAGTCCCTTCAACTTATGATCTAAGAAACCAGAACTTGAAAAATGGCGTACCAACATTTCATGAGATAGGAAACTAATAAATCGATATAATGTCAATCAAAATATGATTCAAACTTCTAAATGTAAGATGGAATGGCGTACATGCATGTTCCATCATGATCTAGGCAACGAATTAAAATTATAATATTTTTCAAAGAATCAATGTATATTTATCACATCATAATTCAGCAGCCAACTCTTCAACCAAAGATCCAAACATTTAAAAATAAAATGAAATGTTGTACCATTATCCAAACAAGCAATAATGGGTGAAATGTACATTAACTTTTGATTGGAATGTTTAAATATAAGATCAAATAATGTACCCATCGTGTCAATATTCGAACAACCAATCAAGGGCAACATGTTTGTTATTCTAGGATTCGAACATATAAAAATATATAAGATAAAAAGATGTACCTACTGTGACATGGTCCAGGCACCCAACCAAGGAAAAAATGTCTTTCAATTTATGATCAAAACATTTAAAAATAATGATAGATTTTATCTTTACCTATAATAAGGAGGACATTAATTGGCCTAACATCTATGGAAGGACAATCAAGGGGTAATTCTACACATATGGAAGAAAACTAATTAAAGATAATTATATACCTATGAAAGAGGAACCCAGGAGATTATGTCACCTATGGAAGGATATTTAAAGGGAATCTTACTTTTATGGAATAAGAAATCAAGTAAAATCATATCACTATCGGAAAGAGAAAAAAAAAATCTTACTCCTATAAAAGGAGAAGTCGTATCTCAAGCATATAAATACTCTTGACTCAATGATCTAAATAAAATTAAAAACATTCTTAGTGAGCGATTATACACTAAATGCAAAGTGCAAAAGTCCATCGAGACTTATGTTACAAGAAATACAAACAATCCCATTAGGATTCTAACTTACAAAAAATTTCATTTTCATAGAAGGAGTTGAATCAAAATATTCATCTTGATTCCAATGATTATGATTGAGACTTAAAAGATCGGACTATTGAGGGAAATAAATATTATCATTCAGATTGTATTTATTATAATAAATTTAACCCACTATATGCGTTAAATTAGGAAAATATGCATCACATGTGCAAAGTATAAACTCCATAGGGGATTAAACTCGTTAAAGTTTTTTTTTCCAAGAAGTGTTGAATGGAACCAACTTATAAAGAACAATTAGTTGGATTGTTTTTAAAATGAAAATACTAAATAGATAGGATATCAAATAAACATTTATTTCATGATAGAATATGAATAAAATAATACAATAAACAAATAAATTGTGGTGATATGAAGCTCTGAGTTCATATTATAAGTTATAAATTAGCTTTGAAAGCAAGTTAATCAAATGCTTTGGGGCAAATAAATATTTGAATATTTAAATATTTCTTAATCAAGTTGAGATAATTTTGTATATCCACCAATTCTCAGATATAAAAAACTTTCAAGTTTTGTATAAATACAACAAACTAATCGTGGATAAAACCTCCTCTATAAAACAATTATGAGACTTGAGTTTTCTCTATTTGACAATTGTTA
>NW_021565172.1:0-296 GCF_001605985.2 Dendrobium catenatum
TATAAAATCCAACTAGGTACCGTTGGGTACTGCTGGATACCGTTTGGTACCCTGTATTTGTGCAGACGATGCTCTCCCCGTCTGCACTCCGCATCTAATAATTTTTCCACCGAGTGATATATAAATAAAATTGAGTATATCGATCAAGTGATACAAACAAATAAGATAAGAAGAAAGAAGAGAAAATTTCTTATGTATTTTTAAATTTTCATTGAAGTAGTTGGACCTATTATCAGGGCTCAATAACGATAAAGATATTGGGAATGTGAGCAATCTTGTGCCGATCGGAGCCTCCA
>NW_021565173.1:0-299 GCF_001605985.2 Dendrobium catenatum
TATATTCTGAATTTCGACGACGTTCCGGACGCAATGGCGCTGTCCGTTGATCGATTGGACGTCGTTCGAGCATTGACGAGACCTCGTTTCCGTCGTAACGCATGCCTTCGCAACATGTTTGGATCGCCTAAAAATTCACCACCATCTCAAATGATCCAGATTTATTAAATAAACTATATATTCTGAATGTCGACGACGTTCCGGACGCAATGGCGCTGTCTGTTTGTCGATCGGACGTCGTCTGAGCATCTTCGAGGCCTTATTTCCGTCGTAACGCATGCCTTTATATCATGTTTGCA
>NW_021565174.1:0-301 GCF_001605985.2 Dendrobium catenatum
GGAAGCTTGTTCTATTTTACATCCTATTCGGATTGTGTCAAAAACTGGGATTGCTCAATGCGACTTGCCGGTGTTGAAGGAGCATGTGACTGAAGGTGCTCCTAATGAAACTGTTTTGATTGAGTCGAATGAGAGGGAGACGGATGAGCCGGTTGTTGTTTCTTCTCAATGCGATTTGTCGGTGTTGAAGGAGTTAGTGGCTGAAGGTGCTCCAAATGGTATTGGTTTGATTCAGTCGAATGAGAGGGAGACGGATGAGCCGACTGCTGATTCTGGTAGGTTGATGGATTTGAATCCTACG
>NW_021565175.1:0-375 GCF_001605985.2 Dendrobium catenatum
AGGATCAGGGGAGAGTGAACTTTAAATCCAACGGTAGAGATTCGCTAGGGTTAAAGTTCCCTTCACACTTGACTAGGCTATCTAGCTACAGAGCTCGAGATTGAGAGATTATCGTAGAGAAGGTCTCAATGAATGAGCCTCTATATTAGAAAGCTTCACGGGATGAAGGAGAGAATATCTCCTTCAGTCATCGGGACCGAAGGATGGCCGGAGGTACGACTTCGAGCGGGACGCCGAGAGCTTTCGTCGGAACTCGCTCGAACGGATCAAAGGGATGACCTGAGAAGTTGGGGGAAGACATTGGGAAGACGAAGGAGCTCTGGGGAATGATTTTTAATGCCTAGGATAGAATGATGGCCTATGGGGAGCACGACC
>NW_021565176.1:0-256 GCF_001605985.2 Dendrobium catenatum
TCTTTGCTCTGATACCACTTTTTGTAACACCCCACAGCATCACTATACCGTACTGTAGAGTGTAACAATAATCATTATAACATTTCCATCATTTACCTCTCATTTATGTTGAGTTCATTTCATATCTAAATAAAAGATCATATAAACATCATTTGGAATAACAAAGGAAGCATCTAATAATTCCCCAAATTTCATCACATCCAAAACTTTATACAGAGTCACTAATGAAATCCAAAACAATTCAAAGTATTACAAC
>NW_021565177.1:0-234 GCF_001605985.2 Dendrobium catenatum
GTGGTTACTTGACACCATTCGGAGGCGAATCAAGATGCGTCACGTCATTTTTTTTATGTGTAATGGTGCTGTGTACCGCTATGTATAGAATGACGTGATGTATTTTGATTTGCATCTGAACAGACCGGTGACCACATAGAATAATTTCTCCTCAAATAGACCCTTAATTACTTTTATTATAAAAAATAACTTTTCAACATAAAAATTTATTAAAAATGAAGATAAAATAATAAA
>NW_021565178.1:0-319 GCF_001605985.2 Dendrobium catenatum
ATCATGCATTGCAAAGTGGCATCTGTGCAAAGACAATATCAACAGTTCAATTAATTAGAAAGCTCTTTTGACAGTACACACAAAAAGAAAAAGAAGGATGTTGGGTTTGCACTTATGGCTGACTTAGCCAAGCTTAAGCATCAAATGATTTTCTAGAAGTTTTCTTCAGCATAATCTGCTTAAGCTCGGATTAATTCAAGGGCTGGCTAAAGAGTGAGATAAACTAAGCACAGCTCTACCCAAGATTAAGCTTAAGAAACCTACTTCAGATGGAATTTTATTAAGAATGATAAAATTTTATTAACATTAAATCACAAAA
>NW_021565179.1:0-383 GCF_001605985.2 Dendrobium catenatum
TGCAAGTCGAAGAATTCAATGACAGCAGCAGCGGGCAGTGATCAGAGGCGAGATGGACTAAATGCTTCACCGTCGCCTGTGGGGCCAGACGCAGCCCTTCCGTGTTCATTCGGACACGATCCAGCCGCACCCAGATTTTGCTACTACCACTCTTGTTATTAGACCACGTGAATTTGGGACCCGAGAACCCCAAATCGTGGAGGTCATTGTCGCTCATGAAATTTGCCATTTCTTGAGCCCCCACCGAGTAAGTGAAGCGCTGTCCACCCTTTTTTTCCTCTTGAGCAAGACAACAATTGAAGTCCCCACCCACAAGGACCGGGTCGTCCGCGTTAATCAACGAGCAGATGTCATTCCAGAGAGCCCGCCGGGTATGATAGTCC
>NW_021565180.1:0-248 GCF_001605985.2 Dendrobium catenatum
CTTTTGTTGAGGAAACTGTTAAGAAGATCAGTTTGATCAAAGATAGATTGAAAGCGGCTCAGGATCGATAGCAGAAGTATTACAATCATAAGCACAGGTTTGTCGAGTTTCAAGTTGATGACTTTGTGTATGTCAAAGTCAGCCCGATAAAGGGTGTGAGCAGATTTGGTCAGGTGAGCAAGTTCAGTTCAAGGTCTAACATACCTTACGACCCTTTTGAAATTTTGGAAAGAATTGGAAAATCTGCT
>NW_021565181.1:0-313 GCF_001605985.2 Dendrobium catenatum
AGCTCCATTCTTAGCTTGCCAAATTTTGAAAAAAAATTTGAAGTTAATTGTGATGCTTCTCGTGTTGGTATTGGTGTTGTGCTTAGTCAAAAGGAAAAACCTATTGCTTATTTTAGTGAAAAGATGAATGAGGCTCGATCCAAATATTATACTTATGACTTGAAATTTTATGCTATTGTTCAAGCTTTGAAATTCTGGAGATGTTATTTGATCCAACGGGAATTTGTATTAAATACGGATCACGAAGCATTACGTTTTTTGGGCTCTCAAAAAAAATTGAATAAAAGGCATGCTAAGTGGGTTTCTTTTTTGC
>NW_021565182.1:0-3721 GCF_001605985.2 Dendrobium catenatum
AAGAGGACTTTGATGGTGGAGGAAACTACTCATGTAGTGTTTGATGAGCCTGATCCTAGAAAGCCTAGAGTTGAGGATGATGATAATGTTGGAGAGAATACCACTAGAGTATACAATTTAGAGAAGAGGGTAGAGAACCAGAACACTGAAGGAGTAGGAGACGTTATCCAAGGAGTAGAAATATAGATATGGAGGAAAGGGTTGAACCTTCACACACTTTTCCTAGAGATTGGAGATACTCTTTTGGTCACCCTAAAGATATGATCTTAGGAGACCCTTCTGATGGAGTTAGGACTAGATATAAACTTAGAAAGGAAGTGAACCACTTTTCCTTTATCTCATTGACTGAACTCACCAACATAAACCAAGACCTTTCTGATGAGTTTTCGATCTTAACCATGCAGGAGGAGTTGAACCAATTTGTTAGGAATGATGTTTGGGAGCTTGTAGAAAGATCTAAGGAACAAAGAGTAGTTAGAACCAAGTGGGTCTTTAAGAATAAGGTGAATGATTCTGGAGTGGTGGTTAGGAATAAGGCAAGATTAGTGGCTGAGGGACATTACTGAATAGAAGGGATAGATTTTGAGGAAACTTTTTCCCCTGTAGCTAGATTGGAAGTCATTAGAGTGCTATTAGCCTTTACCTGTTATAAGGGATTTAAGCTTTTCCAAATGAACATTAAGAGTGCCTTTTTAAATGGGAAAATAAAAGAGGATGTGTTTGTAAAATAACCCCAAGGTTTTAAGAGTTTCCAATTTCTAAATCATAGTTTCAAATTAAAAAAGGTCTTATATGGATTAAAGCAGGCACCTAGAGCTTGGTATGAGAGGCTTAACACATTCTTACTAAAAAAGGAGTTTGTTAAGAGGAGCGTAAACACCATCCTATTCTTGAGAAAAGTAGGAGATGATTTACTCATTATTCAGATCTATGTCGATGATATACTTTTTGGATCTTCTAATAAAAGGCTATGTGATGATTTTTCTAAAACAATTAGTAAGGAGTTTGAGATGAGTTTGATGGGAGAGTTGTCATACTTTTTGGGATTTAGTATAAAATAAATGGATGATGGAACCTTTCTAAATTAATTAAAATATATAAAGAACATCTTGAAGAAGTATGAAATGTACAAAGCCAAGCCAATTAATACTCCCATGTGCTCAGGAATTCAGTTGGACAAAGACCCAAATGGAAGATCAGTTGATCAAAAGAAGTACAGAGGGATGATTGGATCTCTACTTTACCTGACAGCTAGCCGACCCGATATAATGTTCAACATTTATATTTGTGCTAGATTTCAAGCTAATCCTAAGAAATCCCACCAGACTGCAGTTAAGATAATTCTTAGATACCTTTTAGGGACCCAAAACTTAGGAATCTGGTACCCCAGGCATAGCACTTATTTTGAGATTATTGGATATTTTGATTCTAATTATGCAGGATGTAAGGTGGATAAAGAAAGCACTTTTGGAACTTTTCAATTCATAGGATAGTCTTTAGTCTCCTGGTCTAGTAGAAAGCAAAACTCTATTGCTCTTTCCACTGTTAAAGCCGAGTACATTATTTTAAGAAGTTGTGTGACCCAAGTCCTTTGGTTAAAATAGTAAGTACTGGATTTAGGATTACCTATAGGCACCATCTCATTTCTTTGTGACAACACTAGTGCCATCTGTATTTTTAAGAATCCTATCCAACATTCAAGGACTAAGCACATTGACATAAGGCATCACTTTATTAGAGACCATGTGACTAAGGGAGATATTGAGTTACACCATGTGACGACTGAGAATTAACTGGCTGACATATTTACTAAACCATTGGCCTTCGATACTTTTAGCACTTTATGGACCATATTAGGTGTGATTGACATTAATGCATGAACTTGATCTCTACATATTTTTGATCTATTATCTACTGATTACTTTGCTTTATTTTTTATTAGATTTTTTGTTGTTTATTTTTTTATGTTCTCTTTATTTTTGGCACTTTACTTTTTCGTATGCTTTAATTTGTTTTTTTTTTAAATCATCGTTGAATTGGTATTGTATGCCTTATTTTTGTCTTTTTGAAAATTTGTAGTCAATGTTTTACATCTCTTAATCTGCTAAAGGGTAAAAATACCGTTGATTGTGTCTATTTCTCTAACCTATTTTGGTGTGAAATTTTCTTTTCTAAATAAAAAGTCTATCTCAAATTAACAACTGGATTTTGTAATTGAGATCTTTTCTACCTTACTATAGTAATCAAGCTTCTTTTATAATAGTCAAAGTCTTTATGTTACTTCAAGATTTCTTGTTATCCTATCAATACATCTCTCATATGATCTTTGATTCTGTTTTGTGATTTGTTCTTCCCTATATTAGGGAGTGAGTTTTTCTTTTCTAATATATGAAAGATATACTCACAATTACTAATACTTAAGAGTTTTTGGAAAAGAATCTAGCTTGCAAAAATAATAAAAAAAGTGGCCAATGATGCCAAAAGCAAAAAAAACGCAATGACGCAAAATTAAAAAAAAAAATATAAAGGGTATCAAAAATCAAAAGATGCGTAAAGTGCGCAATTCAATGGACAAGAAGCATAAAATGAGCCCATCAAAAAGCAAGCTTTCTTCCTTTCTTCCAACTCTTAAAACTTTGAAGATTTCTTGTATCACTTGAGATTTTTAAGGAGTTGATTTCAAATTTCACGATTGTAACAAACTACTTTGTTACACTATTCTATAAGATACTTTTCTGAAATCAAGTCTTGATCGGATCTCTTTTTCTTATCCAATTGATTTTTTTTGAGTTAGGCCTTTTGATTTCAAAAGACGATTTTACCCTAAAAGAAGTCCGAGCTTAGGATTAATATGATAGGATATTTTATCATTTTTTAGATTTTTGATGTTGTTAACTCTTTAACTTACAAATTTTTATAATCAATCACATGGAAGACTATATCATGTTCATGCCTTGATTTAAAAAAAAAAAAACTTTGTTTCCTTACTAGTTTTTCTATAGTTTGTTATTTTAGTTTCTATTTTTTTTAGTCGTCTATTTTGTGATGTCAGAAGGGGGAGTAGTTTGATGTATCTTGTAATTTGATTCTGGAACTTAGTAAACTATTTTTTTTGTCACACTATTTTTATTAAACTGCCATAAACTGCTTGAACTCTTCTAATTATATTTGCCATCATCAAAAAGGGAGAGATTATTGTGAATCTAAGATTATGTATTAGAATTTTGATGATAATAAACATTCATGTTTTTTCTATGACTTCCTTTTCTACTAACTTTTTAGGTCCACAAGATCGAACACAACTCAAGACCAGCTCAAGATTGGGTAGATTTAATTTGAGTCAATCTGTAATATTTTTCTTTTTCTTGAGTCTACTATAAAAGTGGTTCTTGATGCTAAGTAATCTTGCACACACATACTTGAGGGGTTTTCTGTGTTTTTTTATTTTGATACATTAGCCTGGAAGATGTTCATATCGGCCAGGATGATCCGACTAAAATTAGAAATCCTATTTAGGGCATCCTGATTAAGGCAACCATCATTAAGCACATCATTCTGGATGATCCTTATATCGGCCAGACTGATAGGCTCAAATAAGAAAGAATCAGCCGTCATAATCAATTTAGGTATTCTTTATTTTAGGACATCGCCTAGGACGATCTATACATCGGCCTGGATGATGCAGCATAATTATGCATAGATTAATCTTACAATTATGGAA
>NW_021565183.1:0-941 GCF_001605985.2 Dendrobium catenatum
ATTTAATGCAATCCATATTCAAATTGAATCTTTTTTTTATCAAATTTAAAATTCGGGCTGGTTGTAGGGGTCAACAGAATCAAAGGTCAAGATTGGGTTGAATAATGTTATGTTGTAAAAGGGATTGTAATATTCATTAATGTAATTTTTTATTTCTTGAGTCAAGTCTTGTAAGGGTGTTTGCTTACTTGGTGACCATGCACACACACACTCAAGGGAGTGTGATCTAGTCAAATCCAGAAGATCAAGTTTTGAACTAATCGTACTGGACAATTTTGGATCATACAGGATGATCCTTTATGATATTGGAATACATCTGCCAATGCTAATTTAGGCATGATTTTAAGTTTTAATTTTTTTTGTCCCAGACGATCTTGATCGTCTAGGACGATCAATACTAATCATGCCTAAATTGATCCTATGATTAAAGGGATTAATTATGGTTAACTTTTGCAATCGGATTATCCTGGATGATATGCATATCATACAGGACGATATATGTCGACATACTTGATTTTCCTATATAGTCCAAGCCGAAATACCATAATTTTTCTTCTAATCGTCCTGGACGATCCACAATATCGTCCTAGACTATCCAAATATCATCCAAGACTATCAGGTCAAATTCTGCACATCATACTGGACAATCCTGCGATTATCAAGGACGATTCTGGGTGCCGAAATTGAGATTTTAGGATTTTTTGAAGACCTCTTTTTAAGCACATCGTACAGGACGATCCTGCGATCGTCCTGGATGATATTTGGCGCCAAAATTGATTTTTTTGGGTTTTCAGAAGCTCTCATTTTATGTATATCATACAGGATGATCTGGCGATCATCTTGGACGATAATGTATATTTTATAAATCTATTTAAAGACCTCTTGCTTTCTGATGAAGAGGCAGCCATTGTAGCTTCATTCTTTTGGAGGGAACCTGAAGA
>NW_021565184.1:0-435 GCF_001605985.2 Dendrobium catenatum
CCAAGTGAATGTTTCATTTTCTATTCTTCCACTTGCGACCAAACTCCACCAACTCAAAATACAGCAAACCTTTCATCTGAATCTATCATTTCTTGCAATCGGACCTTGCTTCCACAACCCATTTGCAGCTCCTGTTCGAAGAGCCAGCCTGGTCGGACGCCCCTCTGCTATGTTCGAGTGCTTCTATTCCCCTACTCGTCTTATTTGCGCACAGCCGCCAAACTCCAACAGTTCCTAGCATGAACCCGTTTCCAGCATCTCGTCGTTCACCCCTCTACATATTCAATCTCCAATCCTTCTAGCTCATTCGAATTCCAACACTAGATCACGCCGATTTCATACTTCCCCTTCCTCTCAAATGAACTGTAGTCGACTGAACACTTCATCCGACCGGTTCCACGACCCACGTGGCTCCGCCCCCTTGCTCTAGCCTCA
>NW_021565185.1:0-203 GCF_001605985.2 Dendrobium catenatum
CCCCCCCCCCCCCCCCCCACACACACACACACACATCAAATACTCAATACAAATTAATTAGTGTGGTTTGAATACTGACAACTTAGAATGAATTTCAATGCCTCTTTGGTAACCTCATTCCCTCAACATCTAGTCCACTGTGTCATTCCAATCCAAAAAAAAAAAATTTTATCGTTAGTAAAATTGATTTTCATGAAAATTTT
>NW_021565186.1:0-314 GCF_001605985.2 Dendrobium catenatum
TCTGCCACATCCTTCTTCATTCCAGGCCACCAGAACATAAGTTTCATGTCAGCATACATCTTACCACTGCCTGGATGAACAGTGTAGCCCAAATTATGAGATTCATATAGAATCTCCTGCCTCAAATCTCTAAACACAGGTACCCACAACCTGTTCTTACAGAAAATAGCACCAGAATCAGAAATTCGAAGTTCAAAAGTCTTACCAGATCCAATCTGAGCAATCAACTTTGAATACTCAGAATCTGACTTCTGGGCTTCCTGAATCCTTGGAAGCAAGGAAGACTGAATACGCATCTGAGCCAAGTCCAAATC
>NW_021565187.1:0-613 GCF_001605985.2 Dendrobium catenatum
AATAGTAGATATTATATATATTATAGACATATTTCAATGCTCAACTCTTAAATTTTGGATTAATTATTCTGTGCGGACTCCAAACGCCGTCAGGAGACCAAACAGAAAACGCCACGTCACTTCTTCGCTGTGTACCGCAGCTCGGTACTGCACAGTACCGATCGGAATCGCTGCTAGATGCAGCTGACGTGGCTACACCTGATTCGTCTAGCCTCCGCACAAAATAATGTTTCTAAATTTTGAACACTCTAATTTTTTTTAAAGCTTTATAAGACTTGAGACAATCAACAAATACATAAATTCAAAAATTTATTTAAAAGGAAAATATTTATTAGAAAACTTGATTCAAGCTAAAGCAATCCAGTTCAAGTTATACCAAGATGGTTCATGTCAAATTTGATCTCATACTCGGCGGCTTACAAAAAAACTCATTTAAAGCAAGCAACTATGATCATCGAATTCACCACAATGGATGAATAAAGTTCATTATAATGACTAATTAGTCGTCTCTAGAGACTGCTATCTATGAAGTCTACCTTAGCGACTACTAAAGGAGGGACAACTGCTCAAGATAAACTATTGATCGATCACTCGGCTATCATGTCGATCGACC
>NW_021565188.1:0-266 GCF_001605985.2 Dendrobium catenatum
AATAAGTTTTCTTCTTCAAAGTATAGGTGTGAGCTATATATCCAATCAATCCATAATTATTATATTTGACATTTGGAAATAGATTCCTAAGTCTTATACTATTCATCTGACTATTCATGGATTGTATAAATTTAGGATACAAAATAGGATTAGTGAAATCTTCAAGTTTAGGAGGTATCCTATTATCCTCGAGAGCTTTTATCTTCAATTTATAAAATAAATTCATATCTTCCAAAATTCAATTTGTATAATTGATTCGATATATT
>NW_021565189.1:0-1027 GCF_001605985.2 Dendrobium catenatum
TCTGATTAAAATTTATGAACCCTAATTTACACTCTGCAATCACTGCTGCCATAGAAAGCGACCTTACAAGCCTACCGATACCTCCTCATCAATTCATTAGCTCAGATTTCATCTTTATTTATTGATCTTTAATGGTTGGGGCCCAAAATTGAAAACTGAGCATAGAACTTAGCTTTTGTTTGATTTATAGCTCTTGACAACATTTTTAAAATCAAACCAGATCAATCAGCTTCTGTTTGATTGCTAATCAAGGCAGCATTTTTATCCACATGCCTACATGATTATCTGCAAAATACAGCTCAACAAACCCCAAAACCGAACATCAATGGTAGACATTTAATCAAACTGAAGTTTCAATAAGCTCTCATTCTTACGAGAAATTATTCTGTGCGGACAACAATAGCTCTGTACCCATAAGCGAATCAGAGCACGCCACATAACTCAATATGCAACGGTTACACAACCACTATACACAATAAGACAAAAGGTACACAACCTTGATACACAGCAAGGAGGTGACATAACGTACTCTGATTTGACTCCAGACGACATACAATGACCGCACAGAATAATTAATTCATTCTTACGAAACTCTGTTGACAGAAATCTAGCTTCCAGTTTCATACTTACATTCTTTTTTTCTTATTATGCAACTGCTATTTGATTTCAATTCCCCAAAAAAGCCGAAATTTTACAACCTCAAAATTCAAGCATATATATATTTCATCATTTCTGACGTTCACATAGCAAAGTTCCTTGAATTCAATCTCCTACAGAAAGCATGGAAAAGGTATCCTTATGACATAAATGATTAAAGATTTTGATTGCCAAACAGAAAGAGAGCCAACTCCCCTAAGTTGATTTTCAAAAGAAAACTCCTAGTTTCACAGGAAACCCAAAAAAGGCAGAACTTTGCAACTTCCATTTCTACATTTGATTCTGATGTGAATTTTTTAAGATCACTATCACTCGCTGTTATGAGAAATTACTTCACCAAACTTGAGAAAGAGCTGGGCATCAGAGGAAC
>NW_021565190.1:0-401 GCF_001605985.2 Dendrobium catenatum
GCCAAGAATTGCACAGTCAAGATGAACAAGCACATGATGCAATACAAGTGCCCTCGGGAGGCGAACATAGAAGAGATCAATCGTGCGAGAAACAAGGTTTCGTGTGGATATGAGAAAGCATCATATGTTGTTGTTAGGGATTAGCAAGTGAGCGCACATGCACAAGCTGCAACACATGTACAAGTTCTGCTTTGGAAGGGTTTACGGCTATAGTTTGGAAAAGATGACTTGCGAGTGATTACAGTGCAAACTGAATAGGAAGGTGTGGCATTGGGGCAAATATATGTATTTGATAATATGATTGCCACTAAAAGAACTGATGGAATCACGTGTAAAGATAAGATCTAGCGGTGAGAAGATGGGAATCTTAAAGTACAGTATTTTTTTTTTTTTTAAACAGA
>NW_021565191.1:0-540 GCF_001605985.2 Dendrobium catenatum
GAATAATGAGGTCAACAGTAATGACGCAAGTAGTTTTTAGTGGGATACTCTCAATCTTCAAGTCTTCAATCTTGTTCTTTTTTAGACTCCTTTTCTTCAAACTCCTTGGATTCTTCATGGTAAGCTACCCAAATGGATAAGAGGCACTTCCCTTTTTAAGGGGAAGGCTACTCTTTCCTCTTTGGGTATAGAAAAGGTATGATCCAAATTTGGATTTCTAAATGGAGAAGGAATACTTCCCAAAGGGGCATCCTTTCCTCTTTTGAATCCAAGCTTTGAACCTATGTATCCCAACTCAAAATTAACTTTCACAACACTTGATAATTGCACAAATCACATTTATGTCAAAAATTAAAAATCTAGACTCACATGCAGGGTTACCCTAAGCAGTTAATATATATAAAAAGTTATTCCCAAACAGTTATATGTATGCAGAAAAGAAAGTAAAACACACTGGCTACGCTCTTTTTATTTGGGGGCTTTAGCATCTGAAGCACATGTGCAAGCATTTATAACAATTGATATATTTTTTTTTATTGA
>NW_021565192.1:0-233 GCF_001605985.2 Dendrobium catenatum
CTTAACAGAGGAGCTTACACTAGCTGCAGCATCTCTAGTTTAAGGCATCGTATGGGATAATTTTCTTACTACTTTTTAAAGCAATTTTTTAGCACAAAAATTAAAGTTTTTATATTAGAAAGCTGCTTTAAAAAGAAATAGGAAAGTCGTCCCAAATGAAGCCTCAGTCTATGTGAATTAACTTCGTATGTTTAGAATTTAAAAAAATATTAACAACTTCATAAACTTAAGAT
>NW_021565193.1:0-297 GCF_001605985.2 Dendrobium catenatum
TATATTTGCTCATATGACGAACCTCAAACAGAAGATGCTCGAGGTCAGAAACCTTCAAGACTCTCATTATGTCTTCTTCGCTGACATGCTGAGAAGATGCACCAATCATTCTTCACAAAGAAAAATGCGTTTGACCAATTCTTCGAGGGATCACGGGTACGCACATCCAACCATTTGGATCTAAAGGTCACACGCCCATAAGTATCGCTGGTTAACCGACCCATCCGTGAAAGGTGCTCTGGCGTCATAGTAGCTCCCCGGTCCCGAAAGAGAGCAATCAATCCAACAGTCACCGAC
>NW_021565194.1:0-221 GCF_001605985.2 Dendrobium catenatum
GCTACCCAATACTGATTTTGCTGAAGTTGGTAGATTTAGAGTCATCCTTTGTGGTTGTAGATTTTGGAGCCTACGAACATTCAGTGGTCGAGACTCATCCTTCCACTAGAACTTTGATTCTCCAGTCATTTGGGGAGAATTTTGTAGACTACGATCACTTGAACTGGTCGAGTCAAATTTGCCTTCGTACTTCCTACAGTCCCTACTGACGGGTTGACGAA
>NW_021565195.1:0-298 GCF_001605985.2 Dendrobium catenatum
GATTTGATTTAAATTGATTATTATTTTGAACCCATTTTCATACGATTAATTTCGTTACGCCGGCTTGAGTCCGATTTGGTTCAAATCGAGCCAAATTCAAACTCGAGTCTAACCCAATCTTAGCTGAATTTGGCTTGGTTCAGCTCAGTTCAATTCCACCAAAATCCATTTGTCTTTCTAAACATTTTGAATCTATCTTCTAAATCCAGAAATGGCGTCGACGGCCACGATCGAGCGAAATCTTCGTTCAGCTAAAATCCCGCGTCTCAGTTGATTTTCTGCGGCTGGAGCAGACGTC
>NW_021565196.1:0-948 GCF_001605985.2 Dendrobium catenatum
CCAAACAGAACTCAGTCAAAACAAGTACGGGTACGACCAAATAAGTGAATAAGTTCTAAATTTATGTCTATTCTACCAAATAACCTCTAAATTTATATATATTCAACTAAATAACCTCTAAATTTACCTCTATGTTATTCCCGAACAAACAAATTAATGATTTCTTATACAAGCAAAAAAGGTGTTGCGGAATAAAAATTTATAATGGTAGAGTGAGAGTTTTATATTATAATTTTGCATAAAAATTTAACGTACAAATAAATAAATGAAAGATTACAAATAACAATATAGTTTTTTACATTGAAAACTTGAAGAGGGGAAAACTACAGGAAATTGCCCACATAAAATGTTTTCACTATGTGTGTTAATTGTAATGATTTGATTGACCTTTAATGACTCAGAGATTGCGAAATTACAGGAGTTTGAAGAATTTACGAGAAATGCAGCGGAGTTCATCTGCATGTTTAGGGCTAAGTGACAACCGGGTTGATGATGCTGGTTGGGTGATGATGATGGACCAACAATCGTGGTCGGGGGGTGAAAGGTCTAACGATGGTGTTCGTGCGATAAGGGTCCGCAGTAGCAGTCAAGGGACGGAGAATCAGATGGTGACAATCGGTCAGCAAATGATCCAACTGTGGAGATCATGCAGCGAAAGTCCAACGTCTGCGATCGAACATCAAAAGTTCATTGGCGTCGTTGGTGTGTTGATGGACCCTCGGGATTCTTCTAGCCTTTAAACTTTCTTGAATCTCTAGCCAGTGTTCTTTCTAATGTAGCAAGTGGGCTACCTATTTATAGATTTCAGGAAGTGACATGGCACATTAATTAATACGACCACAAAAAAATACTCAATTAGATGATTTGTATTAATTTCCTCGATTACTTTTAAATTCTTCAACATTTAAGTGTCGTAATGATGCGGAATTAATCAAACTTAGGCTCGTT
>NW_021565197.1:0-413 GCF_001605985.2 Dendrobium catenatum
GTCGCAGAAGTCCGGACTTGGGAGAAGTCGGGTCGGACAGATTCGACAAAAGAAAGGAGCCGGAACTCCTGGAAGGTCTGGCCGAGACACTGGGTTGGCTCGGACTGAGCTGTCGCACGCGGGAAGAGGGCCAGACGGGGCTGTCGCACACGGGAGGAGGGCCGGACGGGGCTGTCGCACGCGGGAGGAGGGTCGGACGGGGCTGTCGCACGCGGGAGGGGGTTCCGCCTCTCTCGGTTTCTCTCGCTCGCTCCTTCTGGATCGGGACGGGCGAACGAAGCAACGAAGAGGCCGAAACTTTTGAGGAGTTCGGCTTCTTCCGTGAGACCACACGCTCTCTTCTTCTCTCTGTCGGGACGGAAACGAGAAAAGGGATCCGAATCAGCTCTCCATTGCTTCTCCCGCTGCTGTTC
>NW_021565198.1:0-204 GCF_001605985.2 Dendrobium catenatum
TCCTCTTCCACTCATTTAGAATAATTTCTCTCTAACAGAACTTTTATATGTACACATACAAACACCGTTGTTGTTGTCTTCTATTAGGTTCTCTAATCTTATTCTCTTTCATATTAGTTACTTTGCTTTGCTGACCAGTTATTCTCCTGATTTTTCCTCTTCTTTCAAAGATTGATTATTGGAATTAGTTCAAGAGGAGGAATC
>NW_021565199.1:0-232 GCF_001605985.2 Dendrobium catenatum
CTAGCATGTGTTTTCTTTAATTTCCTATATGATGCATTATTTTTTTCTGAAACTTCATGAATTTGATCATAGGAAAGTTCACATACCTCTTCTTGATCAAGATTGTCGTCAGCCATCAAGTACAATTTTGACGTCTCATCTTCTGGTTCCGTCTTCGATGAGTCCAATACAGAATCCGCTCAAAATGCTTTTTTATATTCTCATCTTGTCCTTCCTTAGCTTAGGTTTCTCC
>NW_021565200.1:0-245 GCF_001605985.2 Dendrobium catenatum
TTCTCTAGCGTAGCGGGAGGCCCAATTTTCTGTAGTTTTCCCCTAAACGTGGGAGACGCTGGAAGGCTGCCGAAATTTCGGGTAAATGCAATTCTTACTTGGGACAATTTGGAGCTTTACTTGGACATTTATTGGAGCATCAAATGTACTTAATTCTAACCTAAACAATCTAAGAAGTTCGAATGCAAACAAATAAAAGAATGGCTCAAATTCAAGTGAACTACAGGGGACTTGTGAACTCGGAC
>NW_021565201.1:0-253 GCF_001605985.2 Dendrobium catenatum
GGCCTCCCCGCTGCGCTTTTCTTTATTCTATTTGGCGAGTGAGTTTTAACGGATTAGTTCCGAGGTAAATTTTGGAAGGCATATGGGTTTGTAGATAAGACACTATCCAGAGATTTCGCCCTCATTTTGCATGTGATGTTTTGATCAGGATCTCGTTTGCAAAATGGATTACGCATGTGCATCTGGATCGTAGAGATCTTCCAAACGAACCCATTTGCATTCAAGTCTGGCATCGTTTGATGTGTGTCGAGAT
>NW_021565202.1:0-543 GCF_001605985.2 Dendrobium catenatum
TTATGTAATTAATATACTAGCAATAATATTTAAATATGTGTGCCTCATTTGAACAAGTTAAGAAGGTGGGGTAGACAACAAAAAACATTTTGTTCTTGCACAACAATAATATTCAATTTCTAACACATTAATTTGTTCGATGCATTATATTTTAAATATTACAAGGGCATTCAGTCCAACAAGGATTTTCCTCTAAATTCGTATATTCGTGTTTATTAATATATAAATATGTCATCTATGATGCCTTTTCTTCTCGCGGGACTTCAATAGAAAAAATTATGTTCGTTGGGTTTTTTTTTTTTTTTTTTGCTTCTCAACGCCTTCCAAACTGATGAAAATCCTGTAGCTTAAAGTTCGTAGAGATTTTAATGTCATCAATGAAAGTTAACAAATATTTAAACAAGTTTTTTATTTTAAAATCTAATACCTCAACTTTCCCAACCAGGTCATCGAAAGACCGCCGATTTTTGTGACCAAACCATCTAAGGTGGCTCTCTCTAATCTTATTCCATTGGAGCTACTCCAACCTTTTCACGTATATGC
>NW_021565203.1:0-285 GCF_001605985.2 Dendrobium catenatum
GATCTTCCCCTATTAAGCACAGGTTCGTTGTCTCTTCCTCTGGTTCAGTCTCAGAGGAATCAGTACCAGATTCTGCCCAGAAACCCCTTTGGATTTTCTTCTTATCCTTCTTAAACTTAGGTTTCTCCTCAATCTTTTCCTTGCTTGTGTTATCTTGAAGTGTTGGTCAATCGGCTCTCACATGTCCAGTTTTCCTGCATTAAAAACAAACAACATCAGAATATCCTCTAACATGTTTATGTTCCTTGCCTTTTCTCCAACTTTGATGATGCTTTTGTTTCTTCC
>NW_021565204.1:0-825 GCF_001605985.2 Dendrobium catenatum
TACTTCTCTTTGTGAACAAGGTGAACTATTATTAATGTTTGTGAGATTTTCTTATACTCAGATAATTTTGTTTAATAAAAAAATATAATATTATGGAATAATGTTTCATGAAAAGTAGTGATGGATTTATTTTCATTTAGAAACTGCTTAGATCTTACGCAAATTTTTTAATTGCAAAATAATTTTTTTGTTCCGTTGAGAATTTTAACTATTACTTCACCTTTCTTGAGTCTGTTGTATTTGGTGTGGAATCTGATGATTTATAATTAAGAAGATTTTCTGTTGTTCCCTAAAAGATTTCTATTTTTGGTAACATCATCCAGGATGATATTTATATCATCCTGAACGATCTGATAAAAGTAGAAACCCAAATTAGGGCATCCTCATTAAAGCAGCCGTCTTTATGCATAACACATCGTCCTGGACGATTTTGTATCAGCCAGGATGATCGGCTCAATTCAGTAAGAATCTGCCGCCATATCTATTTAGGAAATACTTATTTTTGGACATCGTCCCAGTATATCGTCTTAGACTATAAAATTTCGTCCCGGACGATCCAGAGCAATTTTTCCAAAATTTCTCAGGTAGTTTTGGAAAGAAAATTTTCTAAAATTTCACGGCGATATTCAGTACGATTTTCCTCATATTTGAACTAATCGTCCAGGATGATATGCCTATCGTCCTGGACGATATGCCTATCATCCTGGACGATAATGTCGGCAACTTGTATTAATGAGCTTATTTTTAGCTCTTCTATTTAAGCTATGGCAAGTCACTTTGTAAGTGTATTTGGCAGCCATTGTAGCTTCGTTCTTGTGGGAGAAA
>NW_021565205.1:0-296 GCF_001605985.2 Dendrobium catenatum
TGAATCATTTGAGGAATTTAGAAATTTTTTTACTTGGATTCAAAGAAAACTAAGGTGTGAAATTATTTCTATTCAAAGTGATCATGTAGGAGAATTTGAGAATGAGAAATTTGAAGAATTTTGTAAGGAGAAAGGAATTAATCATAACTTTTCTGCA
The DNA here is from genome assembly GCF_001605985.2 of Dendrobium catenatum. Taxonomy (NCBI): domain Eukaryota; kingdom Viridiplantae; phylum Streptophyta; class Magnoliopsida; order Asparagales; family Orchidaceae; genus Dendrobium; species Dendrobium catenatum. The sequence goes on from NW_021565205.1 coordinate 158, forward strand.
CCTAGAATCCCTCAGCAGAATGGGGTAGTCGAAAGGAAAAATAGAACATTAATAGAAGCCGCCCGAGCAAAGTTGGCAGAATGCTCACTTCCAAAATATTTGTGGGCTGAGGCGGTTAGCACTACATGTTATGTTCTGA
>NW_021565206.1:0-228 GCF_001605985.2 Dendrobium catenatum
CCCATCAGCTTCACAATCAGTTTGAACAACATACACAAAATATTTAAAACGTCTACAATATTTTTTCAAATAATAATTATGTCAGGATATATTGTTATAAATTATATTATAATAGACTTGAAAGTTATATAAATTATTTTACAATAAGAATTCATATATATTGCATTAATTTCAAAATAAATTTAATGATTCTGAAAATCCTCATGATACAACTCAGGAATGAAATTA
>NW_021565207.1:0-294 GCF_001605985.2 Dendrobium catenatum
TTTTGGAATCCCCTCTAATCATTAAAGAGAGAGTCTTAAAAGATAGGGAAAAACCTTTGCCGATTCCAGGTAAAGGTAAGGAAATAATTTCATTTTTAAATGATAAGCCTAATCCTTTGAAGGCTATCATTGATGGTGCAAATGATAAGGAAGCTTCTTCTTCAAGAGGAAGTTTTGCTGAAATTGTGAAGAAGGACATGGTTAATCCAATTACTTATCCTAAATTGGATAACCCAAATGTGTGGACGAAAAAACCACACATTAAAATAAAATTAAGTGAAATTCATGATAATA
>NW_021565208.1:0-274 GCF_001605985.2 Dendrobium catenatum
AAAGAGTCAGAGAGTGAACACTCACAACCTGAGGATGGAGATGATATTGCATTGATGACTAGACAATTCAGAAGCTTTTTAAAGAGGAAGCAGAAGAGATGCCAGGAATGGAATAGAGGTAAGTATAACAGAAATGACAAGGTTTCTAATGAAGTGATTTGTTATGAATGCAGGAAATCAGGTTATATCAAGATTGAATGCCCAAAACTCAAAGACACTTCTAGCAAGGAGAAGGTTGAGGAGAAACCAATTGTAAAGAAGGGCAAGAAGAAAT
>NW_021565209.1:0-379 GCF_001605985.2 Dendrobium catenatum
TCTCAGTAACCAGAGGATAAAGAGCTGTCAAATTTCAGCTCTCCCGATTTGATGAACTCAAGTGACTCGGATTAAAGTCTCCTCAAGTGGTTAAGGATCGAGATACTACCTATGTTCGATACTATCAACTGAATCCAGAACCTGCAAATCTTTCAATAAATCTGCAAAGCACGAAGCGATGATCAAAGGAACTTTTATTCAACAAGTCCACCAAAGCACAAAGCAAAGGACCGAAGAAAACAATCCCAATGTTTGTTAAAAGCCTTAGGCTGAACTAAGTGGATCCCATCATCAACAGGTCCTCCATGCACAAAGCTTTGAACCAACGTTTTAAAAGGCGAAATTGGGAATCGAGACGTTTTGGCTAAGCGAGGCGAGG
>NW_021565210.1:0-1044 GCF_001605985.2 Dendrobium catenatum
TGCCAAAGAAGCAAAAGTCTTCGAGCTCCCTCAAAGCTAAAGCATCAAATTCGAAGACTACAAAGCGACCTGATCTAGAGGGTGAGAAAAAGCAGGTGGGGAGAAAGAAGGTAGGGTCGACTCTTCCCAAAGCACCGACTATTCTAAAAGAAAAGAAATATGTACCTCATCTTGGAAGTGACACAGATGAAGATGATGTTATTCCTGCTAAATCCCGAAAAGTGTGTCAGTCCGCGGATGAATGGAGCAGGCAGGTCGAATTTTCAAATGATGATTATGACTACGACTCCATTTACATGAACACGGTGCAGAATGTGTTCTCTAGAAGAATAGACAGTCTATCAATTTCAGATAGTGTACTCGTAGTCACGCGTGTTCCTTTACAACACTTCAAAGAAATCATTTCGCGTGAGGTGCATAAAGTTGAAAAACTCGCTACTCTCTATCTGCCTCCCCATAAAAATGGGACTGTGCCAAAGAATGTGTTATATTCCATGGGAGTTCGTGAAGAGGAGAATCATGACTGGGATTGCATGCTCCTCGACTCCGAGGAATTATTTCTTACGAGGCTACCTAGGTTCAATACCAAAAATATTCAGAGAATGCTACAAAAATAAGTCAATATTCCTACCACCAAGCGACAACTTCGTACAAGTCTGGGCCTCTGGTATGGGAGAAGTCCGCGTCCGTTACGGCAGAAGGATACAGACGCATATAAAGGTATTGGATTCATCAAAAGAAAATTCCTCCGGAAAGAGATTTGTCGAGCCATCACATGCGTGGAAATTGAATTCGAAGATGGTGATGCTGAAGAGACATATGAAGCTGATGATTATGATGAACAGCCCGTAGAAGCCGAACCTGCACCATAAGAGCTTGAAGATGGTGCATAGGCAGCCACTATGGATGAACTAAAAGAAGTCAACTTGGGGACTGAGGAGGATCCTCGCCCAACCTTCATTAGTTCTCTCCTACCCGAAGACCAAATAGAAAAAATAAAAGAGCTCCTCTGTAAATTCAGGGACTGCTTTGCCTGGACATATG
>NW_021565211.1:0-708 GCF_001605985.2 Dendrobium catenatum
TCGATCCTCCTCTCGAATTGAGGATCAAGTATATCTTTGTTGTTTTCCTTGATTTTCTAGTGAAATACAAGCATATTATTGTGTTTTTCTTCTCGTTCCCCTATTTTCTGTTGAATTCTTGCTGTTTGGCTGCTGTGGACAGCAGTTTACTGTTGTATTTTTACTGGTTTGGGCTAGGAATACTTGCGAACACAAGTGTTTCCTATCAAATTGGTATCAGAGCATCGATTTGGGACCATCGGCGGCTAAAATCCTGAAATTTCAACGGGTTTTTTGGCATTTGGAGAAAGATTTCTTGTGACTTGTAAAAAGAAAAATGGCCGGAAAGAAGATCGAAGCCCTAGAAGGCGAATTTGGCCAATTAAAATCAGATTTGGAGAAAAAATTCCTTGAAATCACCGCCAATAATGAAAGGTTGGATGGGAAGTTAACGGCCATGGAAGAGATGATGAAGAAATTACTTGAGATGAAAACTAATCCGACGGCGTCGGAAGCAAGAGAGACTGTCGGCGACCATGGCGTAGGAGGAAATCCGAACCCGCTTCGGATGAGGAGGAATCCGGCAGTAGAGATCCTTGAGGGAGAGGACGATATGCCACCTCTAGAGCCACTTTCTAGAGAGGAGATGAGCATAGGAAATGACCGTCGAGGTGCTGATTTTCAGCGTCGATGTGCTGATTTTCAGCGTCAAGGCGTTGATTTTGAAGG
>NW_021565212.1:0-207 GCF_001605985.2 Dendrobium catenatum
AAAAAAAGAAGAAGCAAAAAAGGGTACACCACATCCCTGAAGTAACTGCACAAGAAGTAACTACCAAAGAACCTCCCAAAGAAGCTGCCAAAGAAGATCCCCCCGAAGAAGAACATGTGAAAGAAGCTCCCCCCCAAGAGAACAGTCCAAAAAAGCTCCCGCCCCCCCAAGAAGAACAGTCCAAAGAACCTCCCCCACAAGAAGAAC
>NW_021565213.1:0-310 GCF_001605985.2 Dendrobium catenatum
ATGTGGCGCTTTGCGCATCTTTTTCAAAGTTGTGGTACATTTTTGTGCATCTTTTCACTTGTTGGGCTTATTTTGTGCCTCTTTTTCACATTGCGAGCCTTTGCGCATTTCTTTTTATTTTTATACATTTGTATATTTTTCTAGAGTAGTCATATTCTTTTCAAAATCAATAATAAAAACTTTCAAATTTATCTAAGTGCATAAATATTAATTGATGAGTGGAATACAAAATAAGAAAACATCACAATTATAATACTAATATTAACAATAATATAGTCTAAATAAGAGACATGAAATTGATAATCTTATT
>NW_021565214.1:0-4095 GCF_001605985.2 Dendrobium catenatum
ACCAGACCCAGACCCACTTCCCACCTTAAGCCCAGGGTCTGGTCTTTAAGGGTTGAGCCCAAAGTGACCCGAACCGAGCAGGTTAGGATCAACCTGATCCATCTTTTAACCCAGATCAAATTGGATCCAATTGCCACTTGCATTGGGTGCACCAGACCAAGACCCACTTCCCACCTCAAGCCCAGGGTCTGGTCTGACTTGCGTTGAGCCCAAATTGACCCGAACCGAGCAGGTTTGGATCAACCCGAGCCATCTTTTACCACAGATCAAATTGGATCTAATTGCCACTTGCATTGGGTGCACCAGACCCAGACCTAACCTGGATTCTAAGCCTAATAATGACGCAAGTAATTTTGAGTGGGATATCTAATCTCAAGTCTTTACTTTGTTCTTTCTTTGGACTCCTTTTCCTTCAGCTTCTTGAATCTTCAACGGTAAGCTACCTTTATGGATAAGAGGGACTTCTTTTTGAGGGAAGGCCACTCTTCCTCTGTTGGGTATAAGAAGAAGTGTGATCCAATTTGATTCTTAAATGGAAATGGTAGTCCCAAAAGGGTATCCTTTCCTCTTTTGAATCGCAAGCTTTGGATCTATGTATACCAACTCAAATTACTTTACAACACTTAAGTTTACACAAATTACATTTATATAAAATAAATCTAGACTCACTTTGCAGGGTTATCCTAGCAGTCTAAAAAATAATTATTCCCAAAGTAGTTTGGTATATATATACAGAAAGTAAAGTAACAACACATCACTGGCCAGCTCTTTTTATTTTGGGGGCTTTAGCAGCTGAAGCATCTGTGTAAGCCATTTATAACATTAATATTATTATTAACTTAAGCCCCTTTTAATTGCCCTGCATGAGCATGGGCCACGCTGCATAAATTATGTGAACATCACAGATCGTACCCTAACTAAGGGAATCTGTCGCCTATAACCATCAATCATCCACAGAGTAAAGAAAAGTAGCAGACACAGCAAAGCAATTTCATCCACAACATGCAGTAGAAAACCACGAGAAATTCGGCACACAGCAGTAAGTAAACACCGGTTCTAACCTAGATCTAGAAGTTGGCTTGTCCTAGCACTCATCTAAAGTGTGTTGGTAAAGGTTATGTGGTTGGGGTGGTCCTAAAGTGGGTGATTGGTTAAAGTTGTCTAAATGTTGGATTTGTCAAGCAGGCTTAAAAGGGGATTTTGTTAAATTTAAATATTAATAGATTAAGAATTTTATTAACATATTTTAAAGTTAATTGACTACTACCTTTTGTTTGCCACCGAGGCCGTGAGTTTATTTCACCTTCCTCTGGCCTGGGCTAATAGCTCGTAGGCCTGGGTTACCTAGTAGCAATCGGGAGTAAGGTGAATATTTAAATTGTGAAATTAAAGAAGTTGAATTAATATTAGGGGAATTGATTACTGATTTTTATTGGGTTGGTTTGGAGAATTAAAATCGACCTATTAGATATGATAATGGTTATTGTAGGTTAATTTCTATTTGTGTTGGGGGTTATCCCGGATACGTTACTTAGTGGTCAAAATTTGCTTTTAAAATTGAAGTTAATCTTAAGAGTTTCAGAGTTTTAACAAATACTTAAACCTAATTACGGTCATTAGATCAGTTGGCACACTCAATTTTGTGAGTTTTTCTTGAAGAGATATGATTTTAAGAAGTTTTGGCCTGATCTGACCTAACGGTCACCTAAGAAAATGCTGGGTCTTGTGTTTTAGCTAACATTATGAAGGTGATGTCTAGGAAGTTGATTGAATTTTAATGTGAAGTCACTTATTCCACTAGTTTGATTAATCAAATTTTTCTATATAAGTTAGAGTGAATTTTTGGAATTTTATCACCTCGTCATAAGGGATTAACAAGTACTTATTGCTAAGGCTTAATTAGACGGTTTTTGAACCCACCCAATGAAGCCACTAAATCCTTGAGATAAACTTCCAAAAGGCCAGTATCTGACCTATTAGAATAGATCAGCAAGTGTTAGAACACTTTTGGGATTTTTTAAGATTTTATTGAAAATTGGCTTAGACCCTATTACCTAAGGATGCAAGTAAGACAAATTTAGAGATCCAATCATAGAGGGTTTCAATTACTTTATTGATTAAGGGATCAATCAAGATCATTTAAAGGACATTTTTATGATTTAAACAGGTTAAGCATGCTAACTATCAATTAATCAGGATTAATGGTCATTTCTAGCAAGGGTTTTGAGAGCTCCTACTTGGGGAATCCAAATTGACCTACCCAAATTTGATGAAATTTGGACCATAGGATACCTAAGCCCTAAGTGAAACTAAATTCCCACCAATTTGTAGCCCAATTGGAGTAATACTCTAGGTGGCTTAATCCAAACCTCCCAAGGTGAGCCCTAGCCACCTTCAAAATCACTATGGGGGTTCTATCCTAGGACTTTTGGATTGGGGAAAAATTTAGGTCAGGCTTTTACATACTCTTATCGCTACATCATCCATTCACATCCCCTCCATCACCAATACCCCCTCCAAAAATATCACTACCTTAAACTTTCCTCAATTGGACTAGGTCTATATCCTTTTGATTTAAGATCAAACCATCGACCCTTAACTTAAAAATTGGGAACAATGCCTCTATGAACAACATTAAATGGGAGATAATTTGGACACGATCAGAAACATGTCCATATATTCAATCGCCCAAAATTCCAGACCTGGTGGATATGTATTTAAAAAGTAATTAAAGAACATTCATAAAATACTCAATTAAAATTAAACCTAAGACTGACACTAAACCAGGATTATAAGGAACCATAAGTCTTTTGTCAGAGCTCCACTGAGCTTTCAATGATGCTCTAAAACACCTAACATTTGGTAAAGTGTAGTAGGGAGTATAATGAACTTATTTGAGCTTCCCTTGTTCTCCTTGGGAATTTTATTAACTCGGCCAATTCACAAGATCGCAATCCTGTATGACCATGTGTCAGCGTCTCGAGTTCGCTTTAAAGGCCAACCCTCGCCACGCCTGCGCCGCTAACGTTTAATGTCACGGCCGGTTACCATTACATCAGCCGTGTAGATGGCTTGGACTCGAATGCTTTTGTTGGATTAAACCGCGGTCCCCGTCACACTGCTGGATTTAACTGAGCGTTGAAATCAAGATCAAAACGGATGAGGATTTGAGTGCGATTAATAATTCGTGCATTAACATTCATATTACTTCAGAATCCACAAAGCTTACTTCTATGGCATCTGATCCGGGCGAGACCTGGCCGGATAAAAACTCCCAATGAAATTTCCACAAAGGGAGGATCAGGATGTGGGCAACCTTCATCCAACGGTGGGATTTAATCTGTGGGTGAGGTTTCCTTCACCACTTGACCAGGACATATTACCTTCAAATCTACGCGGAGCTCCGGTTGATGGAATCTATTACCGTCAGAGAAGGCCCTCAACAAATGAGCTTCTCTCTAATCATAGGACGCTTTAGGGGATGGGGCGTGAACAGATTTCTCCCGTTCAGAGTCAGGGAACCGGAGGAAGGCCTGAGGGTGCGACTTCAGGCGGGACGCCGAAGGCTTCACGGGCGCTTGCTCGAAACGGAAGGAGGGATTTGGTCTCTGCACTCTAAGGAGCTTCTAGGAGTTCGAGGAGCTTTAGGAATCGGAATGAGAGCGAAATAGCCAATCGCCTCATGAGGTCTGGCGAGGCTCGAGGGGTATTTCGTCCCACCCCTTTTATGAAGCTTGGACAGCCGGGATTTGAGCTATGGAGGGTGCTCGGATTGCTGCAGTGGACGATGGAGACGTCCTGGGATTGTTGGAGATCAAACTCGTGGGCAGCAGCCTTCGAGCCAGGAATTATCTGGGGGGGACCATGGGAGCTCATTTTCTCATTCAGTTTTCCGACCGCCGCAAGCCATGTTCGGGTCTGGTAGTTGACCGGGAGAGAGATGGGACATGGGCTGAGTCAGGGGTGAAGTCAATTTGGCCGGGGAGGCAATAAGGAATTCGAACTGGCTCGGCCAGGTCGGACTCAACCTGCTCGGTTCGACGTCCAAATTGAGCTCGATCTAGGTACAGGTCAGACCCTGGCTGAGGTGGGAGT
>NW_021565215.1:0-241 GCF_001605985.2 Dendrobium catenatum
TTGACCAATTTTTTAACACTGTTAATTTTATCAGGGCTATTGAAGCCTCTGATATTCCACACAACAAAATGATGGAATAAACATCAAGATTTGGAGTAATTGCTCATTTTGGAGCCTTTCCCTCTCGTGCTAACATGGTTTTGCACTTCCTTTTCAGTAGGGACTTTAGGTTTATTTTGATTTAAAATTATGGTATGAGTCTCTAAAGAAGAGGGAGGGTCGTAGGCTGTAGGGCTCATTT
>NW_021565216.1:0-212 GCF_001605985.2 Dendrobium catenatum
CTAAAAGGAATATCAATTTTAACTCCATTAATAATTCGTGATGGTGATGAATAACCAGTTAAGATCATATGCCACTTGCGAAAATCAATCGATTGAAAGAAAATAGACTTGCAAGTTTTCCAAAAATCAAATGACATATTTTCAAATAAAGGAGGTCTAGTGATTGAATATCCTTACGCAATATTACGATTTGAAAAATTAGCCATGGATCG
>NW_021565217.1:0-439 GCF_001605985.2 Dendrobium catenatum
TTCAATGCACCCAAATGACCATCAAGACTATTACAAGCCTGATTCACCTGAATAGGAGGAAAGACCCCAACCACAACATCCTCATAAACTTTTACAGAGGAATCCATGGTAGAAGGATAAATAAGATTAGCAGTATCCATAACAACCGCAGCACCATTCTCCGGAAGTTGAGCCCCCACGATGGGCTCAATATCAGACACATGATCAATAGCAATAACGCTAGAAGCCAAAATTTCAATTCTACCCCAACACCAGAGACTATAGAATTAACATTAATGACCGTATTATCATTAGCACCTAGAATAACAAGACCTGCACCAAAATTCGAACGACTCCTAGATTAACCCGAGGAAGTGATTTCTTATAATCACGCTAAGCATAACCAATGACTTTACAATGATTATAGAATGAGGGAAATTCATCCATCACAATCGCTTGG
>NW_021565218.1:0-264 GCF_001605985.2 Dendrobium catenatum
TGATATGTTGTTAAAAAAATTAATTAGTTTTTAATTTAATAAATTTTTTGTTTTATATTAATTATTTATTCACTTAAACTATTTTATTTTGAAATTTAATTTTCATATTTTTATTATTTAACTATAAAAAAGTATGTTTTATTGCATATTTTGATTCAAAGCAAAGTGGTTAAGCCTTTGTACTCCACAGACATATCCTGAGTTCGAATCTCGGGCAGCGCGGTCAAGCGGGCAGGAGCACAGGCAGCTGGCCCGTCGGGCTTG
>NW_021565219.1:0-265 GCF_001605985.2 Dendrobium catenatum
GCATAGATTTACAAACTGAAGACTTACTTTACCTTATACATATGGCACCAATGACGAAGTTGCCTTCGCCTAACTAAAGTTAAAGCAATATGCCCTGGGATGGTGGAATGGTCATCTAAAGATGAATGGCCATCAAAAGGTGATTTGCGGGAAGTTCAATCAGTTAATTAGTTGAGAGTTCAACCCAATAGCTTATGTTTAGTATAGATAGAAGAAGTAACATAGTACGTGACAACATTAAGTACAAAATGTGCAGGAATGCACC
>NW_021565220.1:0-228 GCF_001605985.2 Dendrobium catenatum
CCTTTTGATTTTTGTACTATTTGTACAATTTTCAAGATTAATTGAGACCAAATATTTCCAAAATCAATAATTTAAAATTTGAAATATTTTTAAGTGCATAAATATCACTTGAGCATAGAAATACAAAATAAGAAAACATCTATATTGCAATAATAATATTAACTTTTATGCAGTCTAACTGAATAGACATTAATTTAAAAGTTCTAATTACAACAAGTCATAAATAAC
>NW_021565221.1:0-1499 GCF_001605985.2 Dendrobium catenatum
TCTAAGAACATGGTGTGCTTACATTTTGGTTCATTCTCCTTTTATGTTACCTCAAGGGTTAGTCTCTAATGATCCATTAAAACTAACTTAACGTAGCGACATCCTAATGATAATAATTATTAACCCGTCTAGCGAATTTGGAAAAATTATAGGAGCTAGGATAGGTTTTTGATTGACATGAAACTCAACACATTTAAATTTAGTGACATCCTAAAACTCCAAGAATTTTATGAGAATTTTTAGGAGCCTTTAAACCAGTAATTAACAAACACTAATTTAACCCTTAATTAAGCCCCAATAACTTTGAAAAATTCTAATAAATCCAAATTAAATTAAAAAAATTACCCATAATCTAACAAACTCTTTAAAATTTAATACTTAATCTCATAAAATTAAAACCACCTTAATTGGACCTCAATATGAAACTTAATTTAATTTTGAGTGAAAATCACCTTTTGGATAAATTAAAAATTATTAAAAATTTCAAATTTTCCCCAAACCTTTTGAAACATCTATTTAGGTCACTTCTGACCTTTGGGGGTCAATCCAAGCAGTTTAGAGCTGATTTGGATAAAACCCCCCAAAATGCCCTTAATTAAATATTTTTGATAATTTATTAATTATCCAAAATTCAAAAAATCATAACTAATTACAAAAAAGTTTAAATTGAACAAACTAAAAGTAATTCAACTCTAATTAAAATCTAGTTTTTATAGAAAAAATGTTAGGTTTCTAGAAACCAATCTAAATTAAAAAGTCAACTCTCCGGTCAACCGTAATTCATTAATTAGGGCTTAAAACTTCTAAAATTCATAATGTTGCCTAAAAAACTACAAATCCAGCAAACTTAAAGTCTAATTACACCTTGTAGGATCTAATATTTAATAAAAATGTTGAAACTCCCAAAACCTAACCAATTTCTAAAAGTGACCTTTCGGACCACTTAAACTTAGTGAGTAGGACGTCCCAGACCTTCTAAAACCCACTAACTTAGCTTAAACTTTAAAGAACACTACACTAAGTATTAAAACTGATCAAGCAACTAAATTAACTAAAATGGACCCTAAAATATTAATGCTTAAACTCTAATTAAAAAATCCCATTTCATACCTTCAACCAACTAAAATCACAAATAACTTGAACTAACTATCCAATATAGGACATATCGAAAGCCACACAAGCCTAGTACACATAAAATTATTTACTAGGGCACCACTTCTAGTTCTAGTTTAGGCCGATGATTTTCCTTTTCTATTTTTTCGATGTTGTGGCACTCTTACATGTGACACGTGTATTATTTATTTTGAATTGTTGTGATTATTTATTTTTTATTATACTTGTTTAATTTGTGATGTGATGTGTGTGATAGATTACTCATAGGTTAAGGGCAATTTTGATACTAACTATATATTCTGTCGGTGGTCTTGCTCATATAGAGTTAAAATAAAGGGGCTAAAATAAAAAATAATAAATATATTATTATAAATTCTTTCTAAAAG
>NW_021565222.1:0-403 GCF_001605985.2 Dendrobium catenatum
CATTTTACTTGGGGATTAGTGGTGGAGTACGCCCTTTGTGGCACCATCCTGATTCACACTCGCTAGTGGTAGAGTACGCCCTTCGTGGCACCATCCTAGTTTGCCAATTTTGGTCCTCTGTGTGGAGCAAGTTTCCTCCCCATATGACCATTTCCTAGTGGTGGAGTACGCCCATCGTGGAGCCATCCTAGTTTGCCAGTTAATATGCCTATTAGGAGTAAGTCTTCTATCAGCATCCTATAGGCCTAAGGTTGGGTGATGCCCTTCCTTAGACCCAAGGTTAGGAATTCCCTACCTTGGTTTTCAGTTGATCTGTCCATTAGGAGTAAGTATTCTATCAGCATCCTATGGACCTATGGTTGGGTGATGCCCTTCCATAGACCCAAAGCTAGGTATTCCCTAC
>NW_021565223.1:0-358 GCF_001605985.2 Dendrobium catenatum
TGGTTTTGTGGGTCGTGTCAAATATTGACTCCTCTCACATTTAGCAAAGATTTAGATTTCATTTGGAACGGCTTTATTATTGTTTCTTAAAATAGCTTTTTAATATTAAAAAAACAACAAAAAACGCTTTCTAGTATAAAAATTAAAATTTATGTACTAAAAAGCTGCTTTAAGAAGTGGGAGAAAAGCCGTCGCAAATGAATCCTTAGTAAAAAAATTGTAGTCAATTCAATCCAAATTAAATCGATCAAACTTAAATTCAACCGGTTCAATTTAGTTATGGATGAATATAAATATAATTTATTTAACTATAAATATAATTATATTTTGTTTGTATAATCTATATTTAAAGAACTAA
>NW_021565224.1:0-245 GCF_001605985.2 Dendrobium catenatum
TTAGTACATTTAGATATTAATTACTCAGAGAATTTCTTGTGCCGTGAGCTCAAGGGAGACATAAGGGTCAGAATCCATAGTGATTCTGTTTAGTTTAGTTTAGCTATTAAATATATATATGATATCTGATTTGATATGGCTCTGATTTCCATATCTGTTATGTAAGCAATTATGATTCTGATACGATATGATCTGTAATTCTGATTTTTGATTCTGTTGATGTGATCTGTCTGATCTGATCTGTT
>NW_021565225.1:0-211 GCF_001605985.2 Dendrobium catenatum
ACCATTCGGCGCCGTTCCGGGAGTTCTGCTCAAATCCTGCGATCCTTTCCTCGATCGAGCCCCATTCGTATCGTTAAATACCGACCCCAAGCTCACGATCTCTCCCCGACTACACATGACTTCTGCCTCTCCTCACCACTTCCGATCCAACTCCCGTTCTCCGCTCTCTCACGAACTGCCTCCCCTCACCAAGCCGCTCAATCCGACGGCT
>NW_021565226.1:0-427 GCF_001605985.2 Dendrobium catenatum
CTACTTTGGTGGCCCTCCAAAATAAAGGGGTTCCTTTGGTCAAAACTCAGAAACATTCTATACCAATTGAATAAGTTCAGCATTTTAGTAAACCTAAAGAAGTTGTAAAAAAAAAAGAAGTTAAGGCTATGATGTTGGAAAAGGAAACAACACAAGTAGTAGATATCAAATAGATGTTAGAACAATAAGTCAAGGAGGCTATAGCACAGTCTAAGGGTACCTCATCTATTCTTTGGGGTAGACCCTATTCATAAGAATATAACTTGGTTCTTTTCCCTAAAGGATTCGTGCTGCCATAATTTAAAGACTTTGATAGAATGGGGAATCCAAAGCAGCATATAGCACATTTAAGAGCAAGTTATTATAACGTAGGAGGTAGCAAAGCTCTATTGTTTAGTCATTTTGTAAATAGTCTATCACACATCAT
>NW_021565227.1:0-619 GCF_001605985.2 Dendrobium catenatum
TATATAATGAGAAAAAAATATTTATAGTAATACAACAATAAAAAGCATTTATTCAACTATGTGAGATCAACTACATGTGTACTTTTTCTACATTGTGACATATTAAAAATTAAATTTCTCATTTAAATCTAATAAAAAAATATCTTTTTCATACTTTCTAAACAAGCCTTTTTAGATCTACTTCTATCTTTCTTAACATAAAATTAAGAAAATATGTTTCTCGAAGTGTTTATACACTACTTTAATAGACATTATATATATATATATTATTGTTGCATCCTGGAATATTTGTGGCGATAGAGAAATATAAAGTTTAACATCTTAGCTTTATTTGAAGATCTAGCACACAATCAGATAAAAGAGAGGGGTGTAATATTCATAAGAGATACCAGAGTTTTTACGTGGAATCCCATAAAAAGGGAAAAAATTATAGGGCCTGGCCCAGTTTGAATGAATCTACCAGTGTTTATTGTCGATTACACATGAGGCCCTTCCTTGGGAGGAAGGCCTTATCACGATGCATCAAAAATACATTATATAGAATGCATTACATAATTGGAATTAGAAGAATCAATGTTGACATGTTCATTTGGTTTGCAGGATCATAATTGGTCTTGAT
>NW_021565228.1:0-223 GCF_001605985.2 Dendrobium catenatum
AAACTGCAATTTTTTTGCTTATTCAATTTGGAGCGCCTATATTGGTGGCACATATCTCGAGGTAATCCCAATATAATGCAATGACGCGCATATTGCGGAAATTCACCTCCACAGAGATGACATGACGTCCGATTACCAAACGGATGGCACCATCGCATCTGGAACGTCATCGCCATTAAGAGTCTGCATCTTATTTGATTAAATTGAATCATTTGAGGTGGTG
>NW_021565229.1:0-223 GCF_001605985.2 Dendrobium catenatum
TCCCCCACCATCCGCTTTAAGTGTAAGATGGTGAAATTTCTATTTTGAATATCAAAATCTTCAAATTTCCAACTATTTCCAAACTTTCCAAATTCTCAAATCCAAACCCAATTTCCAAATCCAATTTCTACCAATATCAAAATCCAAATCCATTGCTGCTACTATATGCCAGATAACACGTATAATCTACGTATCTGATTGACGACTAGCCTTAATCGAAAGT
>NW_021565230.1:0-286 GCF_001605985.2 Dendrobium catenatum
TCAAAATTTTAATAATAAATATCATTTAATATAATTAAGAAAAAGGAGCAAATAGACAAATTAGATTTGAACCTACAGAGGTCATATAAAATTATAAATTATATTCATAGGTATGTTTTTTTTATTTTAAAAATAATTCTTAATTATATTAGGATTTAATAACTATTAAAATTTTGTAAAAAGAATATTTTATATGCATAAATCTGATGTTATAATGTTATTTTTTATTATTTTTGTAAAATAATATTTAATTAAAATATTATTTTAATATTTAATATGTATGTGT
>NW_021565231.1:0-201 GCF_001605985.2 Dendrobium catenatum
TTCCCTGATCTAGTAAAAAAATAAATATTCTAAAAAATTGAGAAAGTTATATCTTTGTTTTAATCAAAAACTTAATAGAATTGGATTGACAACGCATAGCCCAGAAAAGATTAGAAATTCAGAATTTGATAATCCCAACTCTTGTTCTTTTTAAAAGGCTAAAATTTTTTTTAATTCAATATCTAAATCATGAAATAAATT
>NW_021565232.1:0-407 GCF_001605985.2 Dendrobium catenatum
AAATTAATTTCTTTTAATATGGCCCAACTTTTCCTCACTCGATTTCATCAACATTTGTTTTTTTCTAATTTTAGTACAAAAAAATAATTTGATTCGTGTCAATTTATATTAATTTGAATTCATGAATATATTTTTGGAATAAAACTTTTAGGGACACCGATGAAGAAGGAAGTTATCCAGTTGAACCCGGAGATGCCTCCCTTGGACACAAGCATTCTCCCTTGGTGTCTCTTTCATGATGCATATACAGAAAAGATAGTTTTCAACTACTTCATACGCATTAATCAAGCAACTTCTGATGCAGAGATGATAATTTGCAATAGCTTTGAGATGCTTGAAAAACCTATTTTTAGGGAAATGCCATACATTTTACCTATAGGGCCACTTCATAATAGTTTTGAATCAAG
>NW_021565233.1:0-258 GCF_001605985.2 Dendrobium catenatum
TAATACAATCTTAATTTGCCTCTAGCAAATGTGAGTGTACGTACGTTTATCTCTTCCTACTCCGTAGTTCTTGGATATAACTATTTATCAGCTTTCTTACTTGTATTAATGATTATTCATAATTGCTCACCTTCTTCAAGGATTTATCATGGCTATTTTCAAAAGTTTTTATTTGAAAGTTCATCCATTAAACTTTTCAATTTTGGCATGCAAAATTTTGACTTGTAATTTTTATTGAAAGAAATTGTTAATCACTAA
>NW_021565234.1:0-312 GCF_001605985.2 Dendrobium catenatum
GGTCTGTTGGTCTAGTAGGAAGCAAAACTCTGTTGCATTTTCCACTGCTGAAGCTGAATACATTGCTCTTGGAAGTTGTGTGGCATAAGTCCTTTGGTTGAAACAACATGTATTCGATTTAGGATTACCTGTAGGCACCATCTCAATATTTTGTGACAATACTAGTGCCATATGCATCTCTAAGAATCCTATCCAACATTCAAGGACTAAACACATTGACATTAGGCATCACTTTATTAGAGATCATGTCACTAAGGGAGACATTGAATTACACGATGTGACAACTGAAAACCAACTGGCAGACATCTTTAC
>NW_021565235.1:0-200 GCF_001605985.2 Dendrobium catenatum
AAACCAAATTTGTAAAAAAATAAAGAATTTAATAATTGATTTCTATATTGAAAACAAAATAAGATTAATTGATGATTATAAATTAATATTTTTTTTACTAACTAACAATTAATAAAGTCATCTACTCATATATTAAGGTTTCATTTGTGAAAGCTTTTTTAAAATAATTTTTTATTATAAAATATTTTTGAACAACAAAT
>NW_021565236.1:0-212 GCF_001605985.2 Dendrobium catenatum
CACACATCAGTCGCCCCGCTCGAACGCTTGCATGCTACGCTTGCCCGCTCACTCGTCGATCATGTACACTCGCCCGCTTGTCGATCGCATACGCTCGCCTCACTCGCCCACTCGATCACTTGCACTCTCTCAACCGGGTTAACGGGTTGAGTTGGGTTAAATCAGGTTAGAGGCGGGTCAGATTCATGTCTGGGTTTGTGGCCTGTTTAGCT
>NW_021565237.1:0-299 GCF_001605985.2 Dendrobium catenatum
TCGTGTGGACCTGAAACATTAGCACAAAAGGCAATCGCAGAGAAATAAGGAATGTTTGCTATCATCAAAATCATAAATCAATGATCCGCAACAATCTCCCCCTTTTTTACGAGGGCAAACAATTCAATTTGAATTTTCAAAAGAAAGTAATTTCTCCTAAAATTTGAATTTTCAAAGGAAAGCAATTTCTCATAATCTCCCCTCACTAGAATAACACTTTTAAAAAATAAGGGAGATGAAAATATTTTTGTTGTTTTAAATTTTTTTTGAAAACAAGATACAAACACGATAACAATATG
>NW_021565238.1:0-277 GCF_001605985.2 Dendrobium catenatum
CGTGTGAAGAGACCCACTCCTGGAATCATTGATACTGTATTTAAAAAATAACTGGTTTAACATCCTACAAGATTAATAACTTTTGAATGGTAGAAAGGCTAATTTTTAAGAAAAAAAAAAACTCTATATAAATCAGATTTAGGAGAAAAAACACTAAGATTACTCAAAAATTTAAGTTTTGACCTAAACAGCCGCCTTCTCTCTCAAGTCTCGTTTTGAAACAGAGAGTTACCCCTAACAATGTAAGTCTCTGTTTGAAATGATGACCTGTTAATGG
>NW_021565239.1:0-302 GCF_001605985.2 Dendrobium catenatum
AAACAAGATTGGCTGGTAGTTATGAAGACAAAACCAAAGGGAATAATTGAGAAAACCACCTCAATACCATCAGCACATCAAGAAGAGTTTATATCTAATTTAAAAAATCTCCCAATCAATGTAGATGACCAAATGAGAATTAATGAGAGCGAGTTGCAGTTAGAGGAGGTAGATCTAACCATAGAGGAAAGTAATGATGAATCTGATAGTAATGGGAGTGTATCATCTTATGCAAGTGAATCAACAAATGATGAGTTAACAACACAAGGTAACTTAAATTTTTTTTAGCTACTGCACTGCAT
>NW_021565240.1:0-314 GCF_001605985.2 Dendrobium catenatum
TTGTTTTATGTTTTCTGTGTTTTTAAATGTTTAGTTTTATTTTATTAAATTAAAATTCAAAATTCAAAAATTGGAGGAAATCGTCCAGGACGACTTATGTTTCGTACTGGACGATGTGAGATAAATTGGTTTGCGTGCATTTTAACCGTTTTGGGAGCAGTTTTTAATTAGATCGTCTGTACGATATTACAATCGTCCAGGACGAAATTTTATTTTCCTCTCAAACGTCGAGACGATTGAATGCAGCGGTTGAGTGGATAAGACAGTTTTTAATATAGATTTCGTCTGTACGAATTTTTGGTTCGTCCAGACGA
>NW_021565241.1:0-2708 GCF_001605985.2 Dendrobium catenatum
TCCAAATGGGGGCTTTGGCGGTGGTAAAGGTGGCGGTAGAAGGGAGCGGAAGCAAGGGAACCGGTGGCAGGTACTGGCCAACGAGGAGGCCGACGGTGGTGCATCGGCGTCGGTCGTTAGGAAGACGGATTTCCCGCCCAGATCTCCCGGGATTGGCCGCTTTTCAGCCTCTTTCGCTAAAAGTGCTACTCTGCTTGGGACCTGGGAGGAGAAAGGTAATAACCCTACCAGATCTATGCGGCCTGGGAAAGAAAATGCGCTTGGGCCGGCCAAGGTTGCTGGCACTAATAGCACGGGAGATGCGGATGGGGCTGCTCTAGCTACGAAGTTTAATGGTTCAGAGGGAATGTTCGCTCCAGGTCTCAACTCTTATTCAGCGAAGCCGGCTGCTGTTCGGGAACTCATTATGAATGCTATAGGAATGTCACCGCCTGCTGGTGGGTCGCGGAAGAGCAGATCGGATCATGTCATGGAGGAACAAATGTCGGGCACTGGATCTGAGCTCAGGTTTGATGCGGCTGCTGCCCATTTCCAGGATGCTACCCCTGTCTTGGATCCTCAGATGACGGTGGAGACCTCCGGTCCTACGAAGGAAGAACCTAGCAGCTTGGTGAACGACTCTGTCCGGGAAAGCAAATCGGACAATGAGATGGAGGAAGCTCGCGAGAAACCCGATCTCAGTGTTGCGATGGAGGATGATTGCCCTGTCACTACTGATCAGAATGAAGCCCACACCAACAAACTGATGGAGCCTGTAGAGGAGCTGGACTCCCACTGGGCGATTGATGCCGATCTAGACAGGATGGTCATCCAGCAAGCTGTCCAACCAGCTCAGATAGCTCCTGGAAGCCCGGCTGGGGTTCATCCGCTATGCTCGTCCTGGACCACTCGTCCGGGAATGTGGATTGTAGTATGAGTGAGGAGAGTCCGATAGCTCTAGGCGTGAACAGCCCCAGGTTTCAGCCTCCGCAGACAATGAAGCTTCTGGACATTGCCCACAAGATGTTTGTGGAAATGTCCCCAAGGCACTGAACTCTACTTGGTCTATACCACATCCCTCCAGAACTCCCAACCTGCCACCGGATGGCCTTCCTAAGGGTCCATTTGCTTTGAGCAAGGTCCAAAACGTGCCCTTAAAGCATCTTAGCCGCGACCAATGGGTTGCCAAGGATGGGAAATGTATTGAGCCTGAGATGGAATCCGTTAATGACAACATTGCCAAGTTGGATACGGTTATTGTGGAAAAGGTTATGGGGAGACGGATCTTGTTCCCTTCCTTACTTGAAGAGCTTAAGCGTAGATGGTACCACTTCGGGGACTTTGAGATCATCACCATTGCACCCAATACTTTTATTTGCTTATTTCAAAGTCATGCTATTAGAGATGCGGTTCTTTCGAGTGGGCAGTGGATCGTGGCCGGGAACATCATCGGGATGGACAAGTGGACCTTCAATTCTTCACCATCTTCCTTATAGGGACTTCATTCTCCAATTTGGATCCGGCTACCTCAGTTACCGCTTATCTATTGGGACATTAACAACCTCTCCCGCATTGCCAACGGAATTGGTGAGCCCCTCTGGATGGACTCGCACACAAGCACTTGGGGTAAGTCATCCTTTGCACGCATTTGTGTAAGTATTGATCTTTCACAAAAACTTATTCCGGGAATGTGGATCAATGGGATCCATGGGAGATTTTTTCAAAGAATTGAGTACGAGGGCCTTACAAATTTTTGTTTCGACTGTGGCTATCTTGGCCAAGCCAATGGTAAGTGCCCGTCCAAGAGCCAAGGGGGAAGACCGTCCCCACCCAGCTCCCGAGTCCCACAGCACACCCAAGCTCCACCTGAGGAATTACCCGTGAAGGATCCACCTCCGGGGTCGGGACAGCCTATTGGCAACGGGCCTATGGACAAAGGAGAGAAAGAGGAGGATTCTCTTGGTGCATGGAATGTGGTTACCCGCAAGAAGAAAGGCAAGCAGAAGGGGCTAAGTGTGCCTTCGGAAAATGGGCAGAACAAGAAAACTGATCAGATCGTGCCTCCCTCTAGGGTACTCAAGGAAGTCCAGAAGCAAATGGAGGAGATCTCCAACAGAATTGTCAACTCGGGCAACCGTTCTCCCAAGGATCAAAGGGTTACTTTCAACGCCGCCAAATCGGCTCAAGATACTTCACCCTCAACGGTCAACTTTTCCAAACGCCAACAGAAGGCACCCAAGACTTTTTTGGAGAAGCAGCTTCTCCAGTTGGGACCCATTGCCACACTGCCCAGAAAGCGGAGGAAGAATCTACAAGATGACATTGGCGGGGACTTTGTCCCCTTTGAGGAACAATGACGCCTTACCTTTTTACATGTTTTAGGGTGCTAGGGGTGCTTATACAACTGCCGGAGCAACGGGATATCTCTCAGCCTTCGGGTTGTTTCAACCCCTATTTAGGTATCTCCCCCCTCTGGAGTTGTTCCTTAAGCGCTCTTCGGACTGCTAGGACATGTATTTGGGGTTGGCCTCCTTGTGAATCAAAGGGGCTATTCCTTGTTTCAGTTGTTTTTCTTTTTTGTTGTCGTTATTATATGGACGCTTACTTTTCTATCTTCAGGTCTTCCCCCTTTTGTTTTTTGTCTTGGGAAGACATAGGCTTACAGTTCCATACTGTCGTTGTAATTTAAACTTTTTAAGGAATGCAATATGCAATATTCAGCTCTCTCT
>NW_021565242.1:0-5724 GCF_001605985.2 Dendrobium catenatum
AACGCATCCAACAGTCCTATCTCCAGGGCATCTAACCGCCCTCGGCACCGGATGCTCTCTCATCCAGACACCAAAACTAGAAAACGCAAATTAACTAGAAACATCATAGCCATTTGCGAAATTGAACAGGTCCAAGAAACTGTTAGAGGTAGGAGATTAGCCTGCAATGAACTGTTGATAACAAATAGATGGACTCTCATGCCGTCTGAATACATAAGGTCTCCGAAAGAAGAACAAAATAATTCGAATCCAGAGTTTGACCTAATTACTGGTACTCAACTCTTACTGATTGAGAAATACTACTATATCTAAGTACCATCGGGTAGAAATGACCCAGTGAGGTCTCTATATATCTCCAGCATGTATATCAGCATGCATATCTACCTCTCTAGAAGGATTGAGCCCACCATCAAGTAGAGGAAAATAGCATATGTTAATTTATACAAATGCCCAACAAGAGAAAGAGAAAGAAAATAACAAAGGAAAAAAACTAAAGAACTGCCTAACAAGAACCAAACCTCTCCATTCTCATATAATACCAAGAAAGCAACGCTCACCAGATAGACAAGAACACCCCAATCTTATTCCTATCATGAGTTCTCATCTTAGCTTGCAATTCCCCACAAAATAAACAAACCAAGGACCAATGATTATGAGAGAAGACGACCAGTTATAGATGTAAAACCAGCAGACCACCAACCATCAGCCTATAACATAAATATAGCGGAGTGTAATAGACATATTTCACTTCCAATTATTAATCCTATGTGTGAAGTAGGTGACCTCGGATCTTACTACCGAGTTGGTACCACTTCCTCTATGAAAGATAGCGGTCTCGATTCTCTCTCATAAACGAATGTACCCTACCGCGGCGGACTAATCCTAGAGCACGGTGCTAAAGCAATTAATGCGGAAATTTTTAGTAGGATTTATTAATACTTAACAATCATTAATTAAGGGCTACTTTGTGGAGCCTACGTGATGATTGGACAAACATATAGGCTGAGTGAAAACCCAATATGTACTAATAGGCTTACTAGTCGAATTATGCATTGTTCACACACAGTTTAATTGAATACCTTTACGTGTCCCTTAGGGTGTCAATTAATGAATTAATATAGAATACCACTCATCCAATTACCCTTATCTAATTATGTATTGGATAACAAATATAATAGCCCGGCCTGGTTTAATCTTAGTATTTATATCATTGAGATCGCTCATTCTATCAAAGACACTTTGGGTAAATCCAGTGAGTTGAAGCCTTAAGACCTACTTGCGTGCCGACTTCCGCTTCTTAATGACTCAATTTAATTAGCCCTAAAGATTTGTACTGCTACGGCTTAATTTAGGAGTCTATTTCCCAACTATTATTAAGAGCTTGTGTGATTGTCGAAGATGGTCGAAATTGAAATGCTATGTCTGGAACAGAATTTCTAAGTTATTGGTGTCGACATATTACTTATGAGAAATTTGATCTTGGAATGATAATTTGTATGCATATGGCTAACTCAACCATTTATATGAGATACTCTAGAGAAATATAACTCAATTAAATATAGATCGTAATTGTAATTTTAAGGTTATATTAGGAGTTTTCTATTTTTTAAGTTTTACATAGATTTGATTTTTAATATTTAGAATAGATTCTAGCAACAAGGAGACACACATTATTCGTAATCATGTAAATTTCAGTCAATGTACCAATAAGATGGGAGACCACGAATTTTATTGTATAGGCAGATCCACAGGGATTGTGATATGCTATTCGTTGAACAAATATAGAATTTTAGGATCCGTAGAGAGCCATTGCTGAAAATTTACAAGATCCTGTAATCTCTTCAGACCACACTTACAGGAATAGCTTAGAAACCTCCTCGAGGATGCCCACCGCACGTCAAACATCGTAAAACCCAACGACACCTCAAATACTCATCACACACCAATCTTCCGACAGCTTCCAAAGCAATAGTGGAAATCTCATACTACACATCTAAGGAATCAAAGTAGGACTGTGCTGGTGGATCAACGTTTTCAAAATCACAACTTGTGACATATATGTGTTAGAAGAACAGGAGATCATGACTCGATTATTGTTTAACAACTGTAGCTGTAACATTTCCTCACAAACATAATAATTCGACGAACGGGCTCTCGGATGCCGTAAAGGGACAGATGGAAGTTCCAATGAAGGGAATTCTCCGACTCCAATTAAAGATACGAAAGTCATAAAATTAGCTGTAACTATTATACCTACATTATGGCCTCTAAGCACTTTCTTATTGCTCATACCAATAATCGCGCAGGGTGTCAGATCAATGAAGATTGCATAGCTTATTTCGAGCCGACTTTTCCATTCACGCCACTCCTTGCATTTAGTGCCGCGCCTGACCTAAACACACTCACCTATTATAACCATTACGCCTAGATGTATCACCATCTCGAACAAATCGCTATAATAGACCCTCATTCCCTCGAAAGGCGGACGGAGAAGCAAGAGAGAAGAGGAAGAGAGTAACGAAAGCGTCCTATGCCGATCAGCTCCTCCGGCTCTCCGAACCACCGCGGAAACGTGCATAGTCGTCGCACCACCGCACGATCCTATGTTCTATGCCGAACACCACCGGACCACCAAAGTGACGCGCGGTTGAGCGCTGTCCATATCACCACCCCGGTCAGTATCTTGTCGCACACACCGCCAGGACACCAAGGGGCCGCGGCCGACAGATGCAGCTGCCACCAGCCATATCTCATCTGCCGCACCACCGCACTAGTTTCTACACACACCACACGAACGGTACCACCAAGTGACGCCGAAAGGCCCCAATCCGAAGGTGCAGTTATCCCTTGCACACTAAAGTAGCCACTATGCCGAATCCACCTGCTCACTGACACCGGCTAGGCATGCCGCTCGGACCACCACCTAGCAGGTGGACAGTGTACGTTGTGGACTGTGTATAACTCTTCAGTTGATATCTATAATCTTAGCGTCTCTCAAACGAGTCAGACCATATTAATATTTCCTCAAATTTTAGTGGACATTCTTCAACTGGGCTAGGCCCCGTGGTTTTTTCCTTTTCGGGTTTTCCACGTAAAAAATATTGGTTCTTTTTGTGTGACTTGGATATCAGCTGGTGCCATGGTCAACGCTAGGTCTATAATTATAACTCTATCGCCGCGTATATTCTAGCCCGCAACATCTATAAATAGAGCCCTGAAAGCTATTATTGAATGTAAGAGATGAGAGGAAGAGAGAGCTCATTGTAATTCCTTATTGTTCTCCAATTTAGTAAATAGAGCCCTGGAGGCTATTATTTAGTTCAAATCTATGAATAGAGCCCTGAAGACTATTATTGAATGTAAGAGATGAGAGGAATAGAGAGCTCATTGTAATTCCTTATTGTTCTCCAATTTAGTAAATCCCCTCCTCATGAACGTAGACATATTTGTTGAACCACGTAAATCGTCGTGTTTTTGTGTTTGTGTTGTGTTAATTTTGTTTCCACAGTGACTATTTGCACAACAGGTTATACCTTATTAATCGTGCACCAATAACTGTGTTGTTAATATTAATGCTTTCTTTAAAATAATATGGTAATTAGCTAAAGATGTCACTCCATTTTTTAGTTGCCTACTAATTTGTTTTTAACATAACTAATTCTTGACATCCTTCTTGTTACCAAATAGAAAATGGGATTTAGTTGCATCACTGATAATGGCTATAATTCTGGTAGCAAATATGAAGGATTAATTTTAAACAAACAACTACTAATGAGAGCAATGTTGAAGATCAAACACCAAACATGTATGCAAAGAAGATAAACTAGTTGCAGACCTGATTCACAGACGGAGGTACTTCAGCTGTAACAAGCAGCTTGTCAATCATATGTGGAGAAAAATTGCTGACACCAATTAAGTTGGTAAGACCAAGCTTCTGACAGTCCTCCATGGCTTTCCATACTGATTTGATATCCAAAGGCAATGCATCATCTCTCTTTATGAGAAGGCGGCATGTGCCTGGCTTTGAGCTCAGAGGCATGTGGATTAGATAAAGATCTATGTAATCCAATTGGAGATTTCTGCATAACAACATACACACTCAGGGAATTTCAGTTTAGAGAAAATTCTATATCCCGGTTGCATTTAAAGTGTTTTTTATTATCATTATACCCTCAAAACTTTTTTGGGTCAAGTTAATCAAATTATTAATAGAAAGTAGATTGGGTTCAACAATTTATTGATTGTGAATCAAATTTAACAATCTAAGCCCGTCCAAGATTTTTTTTCCAAAAAGGAAAGTCATTTCTTTTTAGATTTTCGTTTTCGATGCTTAACATAATTATCGAGAGAGCCAGCCTCCCAATCGCTTCCAATAATATCCTCCCTTCCTGCAGACGACATGTCATCATGTAACCAATTACATTGCCTTAGAACACTATCTCTAGCAAGATTGGCTAACATATTAGCATTCGAGATAACATAAATAGGCACATCAATCAGAGGCACCACCACTCCGGCCTCCCCCAACTCAACCAAGGTTTCACCACCCCCATCAACTAAAGAGACAGAATTATCATCTGACAAATCCGCAACTTCAGCACAAGTAGGACTACCTCTGAGATTAATACAACAATTAATATCATTCATAGCCAAGCGGGCAGGAGTCACAACAGGATAAACATCACCATCAAAGGCACCACAAACCGCCAATCCACCATTAGTGATCGAAGAGCCAATAGAGCAAGCCGCAACAATAGATAAAGGAGCTGCTGGGGAGACGATGGGGCTAAACGGATTGGAAACTAAAACCGTACCAACCAAACTAGAAATAGGATTAGGATTTAAACATACTCCATCAGCACCAAAAACTTGAAAGCCCGTCCAAGATGAAGCTGCCCACATATTAAGATCATTTGCGTGTTGCGTAAAAAACATTTCAACTGAACCAAAGTACTCACACACAAACATAGAGTTCTCGCCAGAAAAAATAAGTCGAGGGAACTTGCCTGCAATCTAGAACTTGTCAATTATTCTATTGCTTAGAATAATTTCCTTCACTAATAGTGTAACCTCATATGGGAGATTTCTTCCCTAATCAATAGATGAAGAACAAATTTAGCCCCTATTGCAAATTGACTAGGAAGCCTTTGAAAACTTTTTATTATTTTACATCGAAAAACAGGATTATTTCATGATAGAATTGTAAAGCTGCTGGTTAAGAAATTATGGAAGATGTAAGCCAGAGTTATCGAACAAAAAATGAAGACTTGACCTGTCTTTCTTAATCAAGTGAAAAAAAAAGAAAAATTAATAGATAATTAAAAAATATATATATTCACAGATATCGGTCTTCAGAACATCAATCAACTATATATGTTGTATCAGTCGCTGATTATAGTAAATTAATTGATTAATATAGCTGATTTCAAAAATATAAATCTTTATGTCACCAATTAGTTATTAACTGGTCTAATTGAAAGGAATCACAATGATCAACGAATTAATCATAATTAATTAGTTATCATAATACAATTAGCAAATAATTAACTCTAACTGAATTTTTTTGGGTACATAATCTAACTGAATTTAGTAAGTGTTGATTCTAGACAAAATTTTATACTATCTTACTGTTAATTAATAACTTTCACTTTTTAAACATTCCAGCTCAAATATACCCCAAATTTAAACAAGATTAAGGCAAAAAAAATTTGATGGAATTTTCTT
>NW_021565243.1:0-234 GCF_001605985.2 Dendrobium catenatum
ATACTTTATTTTAATTAAATATTATTTTTTTATTTTCATTTAAAATTAATTTTATATTTTAATTTTGCTTCTTTTATGTTTGGTCCTTATTTGCTTGTCTTTCATGTTCTGTTTCTTCCTAATAATAGATAATTAGGTGCTTTCTAGTCTCTAGTAGTTTCTCTATTATTTTTTGAAGGTGGTTCGTGTTGAAAGACTTCTTGTTTATCTCCTAATTTTTTGGGTGATAGCTCC
>NW_021565244.1:0-218 GCF_001605985.2 Dendrobium catenatum
TATCTCAACCGGAGGGGTTCCCAAATACTTTTCAATTTTCCCAAAAGTTCATTTCAAATATCCCAAAAGTTCACCCAAAAACTCTACAAAAATCCCAAAATCCCAAAGGAAACTCTACAAAAATCCCAAAAGTCCAAAAATATTTAAAAATAAAACTATCCATCAACACTTAAAGCAAAATTCATCCACCCTCCGCAACAGTCTGCTGGGGTGGACAA
>NW_021565245.1:0-365 GCF_001605985.2 Dendrobium catenatum
ATTTCAATCTTTTTATTCTTAATTGGAATTGGTTGGGTGTGGCCCTCAAATTTTCTAAAAACTTTCAAATAAACTTTTTATATTATTTCATGGGTATATAGATTCACTTATGGAGCAGCTCACACTTGTTTCACGATAGTATGATATTATAGTCATAATACAAGGTGTATACTCAATCATGTTTTTATAGGTAGGTAATAGGCATTCGATAGGTTTCCATCAAGATATCAACCAGGATAGTCACATCAACTAAGAGGAGAACTCGCCCACGATAAATGAGACCTCACATATGTTGGTTGATGCCAATTTATAGATTCACAGCCATTCGCCCCAGAAGGATCGCACTATAAAGAGTCGTCTTACAT
>NW_021565246.1:0-269 GCF_001605985.2 Dendrobium catenatum
TTTTGGTAAAAAACCAAACCTCACAAATAACAAATGTTCACTTTCTTGACAAGTGCACACCATAACATTACTTGAAAATTTTGCAAGATTCTAACCTTATTGAATGATATTAGGACTGAAGAACTGAAATCTTAATTATTTATTAAAATAATTTACCAAAAAAAATCAAAATAATGGATTTGAACATTTCCGAAGAGTATCTATAATACATCCAAAATTTTCTATGTACCAGCCATGTGCAGTTGGTTGCAAGTTTTCTATCAGCTTCC
>NW_021565247.1:0-1149 GCF_001605985.2 Dendrobium catenatum
TTATTTCAAAATTGATTTGAAAATTCAAAATTTATGTCAAATATAAATCAATTAGATAATCATAAAAAAAACGTTATGTATAAGAATAAAATAAATCATACCAATCACATCTTAAGGCACTTCAGGTACCTCCTTCATTAGCTCCAATCGTCTACTTCCACTCTGAGCATATCCCTATCCATGTCCAGACAATGACTATTCTTCCATTGAGTGCCCATAATTATAACACCTAAAATATTATTCTATTACCTTCTAATAGGATCCCACACTACAAGTAAATGGCTTGTTATCGTGGACAAAATCCATAGGTAACAATGAAAATTTGCCGGAAATTTGCATTTTTTGGAGAATTATTGGTGAAATCATTCGATGGTAATTCACATGTCGTAAAATCTAAATTGGTGGGAAATATTTTTTGTGGCGTTTTCGGCATAATTCCAGTGAAAAAATTATGTTTATACGTTGACTTTCCTTGACGGATTCTGGCGTTTATTCTGCACCAAAAAGCATTTTGCTTCTCTTTTAATGGCAATATTCTGCACCATAAAGCATTGCAGGTCTCACCAACAACTTTATAATTTCCCTTAAAATTGAGGTGGACTTTTCTATGACATAACAAGCCTAATGCATTTCTCTACTGCAACAATCCAACTTGAATTCTACATATAATATCCCAATCTTTTTCACCATAAATAGATCAAAGATATAAAAAACATTTACTTTTATTAATGAGTTCATCTCCCAAAGTCACAATCCCTCAACTAGGTCTATTACTACTAAAATTACACTCCATATATTAGTTTTAGATCTACACATGCGAAAACCTATCGACTCTAAGGTTGACTTACATAACTCAATTTTACCTTCAACTCCATCTCTAGTCTTATCAACAAGAAGAATGTCACCAGTAAAAAGTATACACCAATGTACATTCTCTTGCAAATGTCTAGTGAGAACATACATAAAAAATTAAGAAAATGTCTAGTGAGAACATCCATAACTAAAGCGAAAATATAAACATCAAATCCCTCTCTAGACTCATCAATAAGAAAAATATCATCAACAAAATGCATACAACAAGAAAAAAGATATTACTGGCAAACTTCAACAATAAACTGAATGGAGGAGGCTAACTTCAGTAACGAACGA
>NW_021565248.1:0-335 GCF_001605985.2 Dendrobium catenatum
AGGTTTATCCATGCCACCTCACATGGTTTGATCCTTTGATTGGTCAAACTATTCAACTTATGGTCAAAAGACCTTTAAATATTCAAAGAATTGATCCCATGGCATTCAAGTTCCAATCCCTAGCTCCAAACATAGCTACCAGCATTTAATACACTCTGCCCCTTGCCACCTCACTAGTCCAAGTGGCATTGGACCAATCAAACAGTCAAACCAAGGTTTTAGAGTTGTCAAAATTGGTCAAAGTACCATTTAAATTTAATCCACTCTTCCCTAATCCTATCCAGCTGTTAGGACTTTCCATAGAACCTTCATAGAGGCCATCCCAACCCTTGAAT
>NW_021565249.1:0-2765 GCF_001605985.2 Dendrobium catenatum
GTTATTAAGAATAAACCACTTTGGTGAAACTAAGTGTTTAGGATCATTCAGGGGAAATTAGCTAGCTAGGCAGATAATTATAGTTGATTCAAGCTAATCCACCTTAATAATTTTTTGTTTCCATTAAGTTGATTGGTGACCACCCACCACCAAGTTATGGTGCATTGGAGATTAACCCTAGGAAATTAGAGATAATTGGCCAAGCCAAAGGATAGAGTGCACCTAGCCTAATTTTAGGTTTACATACATTAAACTTAAATTGCATGGGACAATTCATTTCTTAGGATAGCCTAATTAGGTTTGGAATTAGTCGTAAAAGCACATAAGACCTTAGGAAGTATTTAGCCAAGTTTAAAAATAGTTAGCCTAGGTTTAACCTAAGATAGACTCTAATGAGTATAAATAATGTTATATTTTATAAGTTAAATTGCCTATTAAAATTTTATCTTAGTTTTTGTGCTTGTGCATGAAAATGTAGAAAATGTGCAAAAATTTTAAATATGGTGAAATTCCAAGGCATTGGACACTACACCATTGTGACGCCATCTTTGACATTATTAGAGTGCCTAATATGGACATAGTGGCACCCAGTCTCTATTTAACAATGCCACATCATAGGAAGACGTCGTCAGAGGGAGTTCAACAATGTGAAAAATAATTTCCAGTGTTTTTCAAGCCAAGGGAGTGCCCCCATAGATGCCAAATGCTCAATTCAGACAGTGTCAACACTAAAAATTATAATCGTTCAGGATATGATCTGCTAGCAATTGATGTGTCAATTCACTAAAGCAAGGGTATGCATTAGCAAGCAATATAGTGGAGGAGATCCTTCAATGCTTCGATGTTAGTTCATTTTATGGGCACCATGGCATTAAGTTGTATCGGGCGTCCAAGACAAAATGCCATTTTATATGTTTTTCTTATAAATAGTCCTTTTGTAATTTTTAGTAAGGGAGTTCAATCGCTTTGTTAATTTTCAGTTCTTCACAGTGTTTCCTCTATTTCTTTCTTTAGAAAGTGACAACTAAGGTAATTCATGAGTGTAGATTCACTTAATAAGAGTTTTGGTCAATATTTTTCAAAAAATGAATTGTGTAGTTCAGGAAAATGGTAGAGAAAATCATTTGAACCCATCAAGTGATTATCCTTTTTTTAACACTATTTTCTTTTTGTGTAATTAAGGAAAATGAATTTGCTTTACTTATTTATTTCATGTATGGGCTAAATTTCTAGTTTTGGATTAATGGTGTAAATGAAATGTGGAGTACTAATGAATTCCCTTCATCAGTATTAATTTAATGATATATTTAATTTATGCAAGTCCTTTTCATTTAATGTACATAGTGATCATATGTGTAGTTTAATCTCTAGTGTAATGTGGATCCCTAGGAATAGGAAAGCAAGAACAACTTAGTATATTGGATTAGTAATGATGCAAGGCATAAGCATAGTTTGTTGACATATCCATATTTATAAAAGATGAATTAAAATGTTGGGGGTAACAGCACAATGTTTAACTTAATCTTCTAAGATTTTCATAGGATGCACAGACTTTTAGAGTTTAGAGTGGTAAATTGAAGTTGTAAAGGTTTAAATCTTTCCTTTTTATTTCTTCGCACTTGACTGAGCAGTGCGGTGATGAATAATGCTAATGATTAGCATTAAATATAAAGAGAATCAATTGGAACAATTAATTTATACATTTTATGCAATCTAAACATTTTTATCCAAATGTGTTTCATTTTAAATTTTACTAATTTAAACTAAATAATTGAATCTCCAACAAAAACTTATTTTGTTGAGTTATGAAATAAATTATGTAATTTTAGTAGGTAGTGTTCTAGTATTTCTAAATAAATATTCTTCCTCCTGGGATCTTCAAAACTATTACTCTAATTTCTCTATTACTTGATTCCAGCCGATATCCTGCATATATTTAGTGGGATTTTTTATAATTTTATTATCAAAGAACATATAAGTATTACTTAGGGATTCTTAAAGCACTAAATCCTATTTTAACATTCCCTTTTGGTTACTCTATAGCCCCCATCAAGTTTTTGGCATCTTGTATAGGAAGATTTTTTTTATTTGTAATTTTATTACATTGTTAAAATTATGTAACATATGTTTTCCCTTAAACAATATTCTTTTATTCTTTTTTATTTTATTTTATTGATTGCACAATTATAGTTTTATGCTTAAAAGCCTGAAAAGGACCATTGATAAAAAGCCATAGAAGGAACCATTATAGATTTGATTCAAAATCGAGAGACCGCTTTCTTAAAATTATAATTCACCAAAAAAGATTTTGAAAATGGCTTAACCTTGTTAAGACTTAGATCATTCTAGAACCTATTAAGGATTTTACAAACCTTTGGTAGACCATAATTCATCATAGCTATAATTAGACCTAACATCTAAGCTAATTAACTTTGAATTAAAAACCATCAATCATTTAGTCGGTACAAAATTCTTAGTTTGGGGGAAGCTCTTATTGAGGTATAAAGTTAGTTGGTTGCTTAAAGCAATCATCTTGACCTATTATTTTCATGCTTAAAAGCAATCATTTAGATGCTTATTAATTAATTGGGAAAAAGGAAATAAATAATTTTGAGTGGCCTGCTGATAGGTTTGAATTTTAAGAGAGTGACAGGAGTATATAAAAATGAATCTATCTATTTTGCTTGAAATAAGTTTGCAGTAAAAATAAAAAAATGTTAATCACTTTAGCTAAGCTTCTGAATTAACTTTACATTTAGAAGATA
>NW_021565250.1:0-263 GCF_001605985.2 Dendrobium catenatum
GACGATCCACTACGTGTTGACTTGAAAATTTGTAGTTTTTGGATAGTTTTTCTTGTCTTTCTTATATATAGTCTATTTAAGACTGTCACTTAATCTTTTTGCCTACTGATCTTCATGCCAATTAAAAGAAGAGTCAAGGAGAGAGTGTGAGAGTGTTTGATGGAGTATTCTTACTATTGGAGTGTGAAGGCTTCACTTGGTACTCAAAGGTAAGAGTATCTACTTTTGGTTTTTGATTACTTCACTCTTTTCTTTCTTCCTTC
>NW_021565251.1:0-272 GCF_001605985.2 Dendrobium catenatum
CCAAATTTTTCATTCTCAAACTCTCCCCCATGATCACCATAGATGGTCAAGATCTCTCAGCCTAGCTTTTTCTGAATCCAAGTAGAAAATATTTTAAACTCCTCAAAAGACTCACTTTCATGTGATAGAAATCTAGTCCAAGTGAACCTCAAGTAGTCATCAACAATCACAAATCCATAGACTTTCCCTCCGAAGCTAGAAGTGCTAATGGGTCCAAATAAATCCATGTGAAGGACTTCTGAAGGTCTAGAGGTGCTAATATCCTTAATGGG
>NW_021565252.1:0-553 GCF_001605985.2 Dendrobium catenatum
TTTTCAATCATAAGATTCTTGAAATTACCAATTATACATGTTCCTACCACCTTCCTGGTGGTGTTGTCTCCAAGAGTAACCTTGCCTCTAGTCCTGGACTCTAGTATAACAAACTAGCTAGCATCACCTGTCATAGGTCAAGAGCATCCACTGTCCAGGTACCACATGCTCTCACGAGGCCTTTTGTGAGTGCACTCCTGCAAGATTATCAAATGTTAATGATAGGAACCCAAACAGGTTTGGGTCCCTTCTTATGAAAATTAGAGTGCAATGCATGAGTGATATGCTGTGAATCTTGCACCTTAGGTCTCCACACCCATTGTGTATTATGGTGAACTGTGCAAGTGTGTGAGATGTGTCCTAGCATGCCGCATGAAAAGCATCTAACTCAAGGAAAATGGTTTCTTAAATGATTTGAGTTATAATGCCTCTTCCTAGGTTTTGGCTTATGATTACATATTGGTGTCATCCTAGTGTTCTTGCATGATTCTAATTCATTTTAAATCTTTAAATTAGTGTTCTTAAAAACTTCATTTTCAATCCTCAAACTTTT
>NW_021565253.1:0-708 GCF_001605985.2 Dendrobium catenatum
TCCGACAATAGGCAGAAGTCCGTAGTCGGGTAGAGATACAGTGTCGGGTAGAAGACCGACGAAAGTCCGTCGACGGGCAGAAGTCCGACGACGGTTAGTAGTCCGACGGCAGGCAGAAGTCCATAGTCGGGTAGAGGTGCAGCGTCAAGTAGAAAACCGACGAAGGTCTGTTGACGCGCAGAAGTCCGACGACGGCTAGTAGTCCGATGACAGACAGAAGTCCGTAATCGGGTAGAGGACTGACGAAAGTTTGTCGACGAGCAGAAGTCCGACAACGAGTAGAAGTCCGCTAACGAGCAGAAGTTCGACGTCGAGTAGGAGTTCGCTAACGAGCAGAAGTCCGACGTCGAGTAGAAGTCTGCTGACGAGCAGAAGTCCGACGTCGATTAGAAGTCCGCTGACAAGCAGAAGTCCGACGTCGGGTAGAAATCCGCTAACGAGCAGAAGTCCGACGCCGAGTAGAAGTCTGCTGACGAGAAGAAGTCCGACGTCGGGTAGAAGTACTGTCGGGTAGAAGACCGACGAAAGTCCTGCAAGGCAAAAGTTCAGCGACAGGAGGAAATTCAAAATCGGGTAGAATTTTAACATTGTGGAGAAATCAGATGGAAGTCCATTGACGACATTCTGGTGACGTTAACCAAGGATGTAAGACCTATCCGAGGTTGTATGTTGGAGCCTTTGCTCGACGGCGTTAACCTGTGTGGAAGA
>NW_021565254.1:0-1864 GCF_001605985.2 Dendrobium catenatum
GACTGTAAGCTAGCTGAAATCGGAGTTCATATGCTCCAGAAAATAATTTTTGAAGTTTCCAACTAGCTTTTGCCTCGAGATTCGTGCCCGATCAAGATAATTTTGTGATGACGTATCAATAATAATTCATAATTAAATTTTAATTTTTGATTCACTAACTATTTTTTTTATTATTATATTTAATTTGAAACAGCTTTTTTATTATTTTCCAAAATATTTTTTTAATAAAAAAATTTAATACTAAAAATATACTTCATAAAATAATGATAAAGTTATTCCACTTGAAGCCTTAATAAGAAATACAAACTGAGATTATCATGTTAAAATCTACGTAATTATTTATTAGCTGCTTGCTAATGCGCTCAAAGGCTTTGAATAGGTCAGCTGGCCTATATGGTATATTATGCTGTCTGTTGGTTGAGGGAGGCATGGGTGCATGGTAGCAACAATTTTCGCAAACTTGTGGACGGGAAGGCAAAAGAGGTGTTCGGAGCTAGTACAAGATGAAACAACTGCTACGTGGGCTTTTTCTTCCCGAACAAATGCTCTATATGAAGTATCAATATTGCATCAAAAGAAATCACACTGTTTATGAATATACTGAAGAATTTTACATATTTACTACAAGAAACAATCTTGATGAGTCAAATAATCAGTTGGTGGCACAATACATTGACATATTAAAGGAAACCATGCAAGATAAATTGGAACTCAACTCTATTTGGTGGTTAGGGTTTAGGGTGTCAATTTTGCCCTTAAAGCTGAAATGCAATGCATGCAACATTTTAGGAGCCATTTGAGTCGCCAACAAGCACCGGATAATGATATTAAACAAAAGAGTACCTCACCAATAGTTAAACATCCACTTGGGTCAGAAATCCCAATCCAGGGGAACCCAAACTTCCTGTGCGACTATGAGCAATGCCTAAGGAGAACTCCTATTTGAAGCCAATTGCCTTCCAGTGTTATATGAGCTTCCAATCATGACACAAGTCCAATGAGTGGCCTAATCGGCCACAACTAGAATTTGCTGAAGGGGAATTCAAAAATTTAGAAAAAACATGGATAAAAATGATGGTGATGAGCATACAATTGATGTAGTAGCTAATGAGAGTGAGGCAGTGTTGTGTATCATTGAACGATTACTACTATCTCCACATCAACCAGTCCAATCCCAATGTAATGCCATTTTTTTTGATCCAACGCAATGTGAATGGCAAGGTGTGTGTGTTGCTTATCGACAATGGGTACACTGAGAACATCGTGTCTAGTTCTCTTATACATCCCCTTCAATTGAAGACTACAAAAAATTCACACCCATATAAATTTAGTAGGGTTAAGAAAGGAGTAGAAATTTTGATCTTAGAGACGTTTCGAATTACATTTTTCATCTATAAACAAATTTGTATGTGAGGTACTCTACGACGACATTGGCATGGGCATCTATCATATTATACTCAGTAGATCGTGGTAAGATGATCATTATGTTGTTTATGATTGTATACAAAACACCTATACATTTGAATGGAAGGGGAAAAATGTTGAGATTGTTGTCAAACAGAGTTGAAGTACCCAACTCCATTCAAAATAATAAAACAATCCTAAATTTGGTATTTGGATTGCCTAGCATTGCTACTAGTCTGTAAAGAAACTCTTGTTATTTATGCATTGGTAGCCACATAGCGGGTCAAATTCATGTCGGATTCAAATCATACTCAAAAATCTATTTAGACACCCCTAAAATACATCAAATAAGATCGACTACCTGGTTGAACCCATAGAGTTTAATTTTCTCATCATTTCCCAACCCAAAAAAAAAATTTGTCAGTTCTCAAAATGATAACATGCACCAAGAGGATATAGA
>NW_021565255.1:0-213 GCF_001605985.2 Dendrobium catenatum
ATTGAAATTGTACTTTGATTAGAAAGATAGAGGTAGACCTAAAAAGACTTGGCTAAAAATATTAGAAATGATCTTTTTTATTAGATTTAAATGAGAATTTATCTCTTAACGAGACACAATGGAGAAAAAGGATTCATGCAGCCGATCCCGCGTAGTGAGATAAAAACTTGATGTTGTTTTTGTTGTTGTTGATATTCTACTTTGATTGCATCT
>NW_021565256.1:0-230 GCF_001605985.2 Dendrobium catenatum
ATAACCTACGGTTGGTTTACGGCGCACAAACATACGCAGGTAATCGCCGGCGGAAAATACGCCGCAAAATGCGCCGGTAATTTCCTGCGCACACAAAACGTCGGATAGATCGATCTGATTCGTTTTATCGTTGTTTCCATCGTGTTACCGGCGCAAAATCCGCCAGAAACCTGTAGCATTGAGAAAAAAATTGCCTTCCCAGCCAACAATCAAATTTCCACACCTGCAAA
>NW_021565257.1:0-537 GCF_001605985.2 Dendrobium catenatum
CATTCAAAATTATCTTATCTAAACATTTAACATCAATAATTTCATATTGAGTCATTTCATACTTAATTCTTTAAATAACATAAGAAAGATCACTTTACACATCCATCATGTATGTTAACTTTCCACCACAAAGGACACAAAGAACACTTCAGCTTCACTATTCATTAATTTTATTCATGCCCTCCACTAGTGAGATATGTTAGAAAATTTAATGTGGATTCTACAAAAGTTTCTCAAATTCAACAGCATTTTTTCTGATACGAGATTAATTTATAAAATTTAGAATTGACTAAATAAAAATGTAGAAGCTAATTCATAAACAAATTTTACGTACCTTGAACCATTGAGATTTGACCGCATTCTTCACTAATTTTGATTTCTTCTAAACCTTTTATCTCCAAAAATGATGATGTATTTTTCTTCTTCTTAGAAGTGGTTAGGGAGTCTTAGGGACCCAAAATATTGAGAAATTATGAATAAATTTCCTCCCATCATAACAATAAATGAATTTTCAATTTTAAGAGCTGAATTAAAAGT
>NW_021565258.1:0-268 GCF_001605985.2 Dendrobium catenatum
GTGAGCGATGCTGATGGTGCCGTTTTGTACATGGTCGCTGATAAAATGGTAGTCTATTTCTATGTGTTTGGTCCGGGCGTGGAATATCGGATTATGTGCAAGAGCTATCGCTGATATGTTATCACAGTAGATAGTGGTTGGTTTGGTCTGAGAGATGCCGAGATCAGAGGCCAGCCGCCGAATCCATATGACGTCTGATGTCGCAGCCGAGAGTGCTCTGTATTCAGCTTCGGTAGAGGATCTGGCCACGGTTTGTTGCTTCTTGACG
>NW_021565259.1:0-284 GCF_001605985.2 Dendrobium catenatum
TTCCAAGAGCATTTTTGGTCCTTAGATTTGGGCTCGGATTGAAATGAATTTGGTGTCATTGAATTCGTCTTCATGAGCTGTTCAATTTGATTATAAATTTGCTAAAATCAGAGTTTGGATGATGCTGAATTTTAATTTATAAGTTTTTAATTTGGGTGCGCTTCAAGATTTATGCTCTTTCAGGACAATTTTTTGTGACAAATCACTAAACAAACTAATTTACAGTTTCATAAGAAATAAAAAAAATATTTATTTATATAGAAATAAAAATATTTTTTAATTTC
>NW_021565260.1:0-204 GCF_001605985.2 Dendrobium catenatum
AATTAAATGTAATTACATTTTGATAAAAAAGGTGAACTCAATGCAGAAAAAATGCTTAATTTCCTTTGCATTTTCAGAAAAAAAAACTGTGTGAAATAATTCCGAAGTTTCTCTTGTTGGATGTCATGAAAATGTGTATGTTTACTTTAAAGGGCGATATGGCCTATTTTTTACACCATAAATTCTTTACGGCTAATTTCTCTT
>NW_021565261.1:0-233 GCF_001605985.2 Dendrobium catenatum
TTAGATAGACTTTGTAGATATTATCTCTGGAAAAAAGTAGATGGCAAACCTAGTATGCACTATGTTGCTTGGGATGACCTTTGTTGTCCAACAAATAATGGAGGTAGAAGGGTTCTATCAGCTTTTCATTTAGTTGAACCTCTTAGAGCTAAGTTCGTGTGGAATTACTATAAGAACCCAAACTCATTTCTCAACAAATCATTGAAAGCGAAATATGGAAGAGATGTTATTTA
>NW_021565262.1:0-256 GCF_001605985.2 Dendrobium catenatum
GTTATTATACATATTCTACTCTATAGCTTACTCTTGTGATGTTAGAATTGTATATTATAGTTTTATACAAAGCATGAGGATATGATTGAATAATTTCTCTGTTTGATTTCTTCCAGGATGATTTGTCCAATGAAGAATGGAGGCTAGTAGTCAAGTTAAAGAATGTCTTCAAGATACCTTGATTCAAGGAAAGATGTGAACCCACTAGGTGCTGAACTTATCCTCGGGTCAGTTCGGGTCGGGTCGGGTCGGGTCA
>NW_021565263.1:0-1525 GCF_001605985.2 Dendrobium catenatum
GAAAAAAGAGAACTTTAACCTTTTTGGGATCAACACATAGTAATGAGATGAAGGTTTCTGAAAAACAAATAATGGCATCAAGCTTTGGGAGCTTAAAGAGAAGAAGAGAGCAGAACAAATTATGATGAAATTTATATACTCCAATCCTTGCAGGTAGACCAAACCGCAAAGAACTATACATGATCAGTCTGCACTGTTAGATCTTGTATCCCCAAATCATGGTACAATTCATGGACATAATGGAGAACTGAATGATCATTTTCTCCACCTTTGACCAATATAGAGAGTGAACCAACAGCACGACCAGGAACCAATTCCCAAAACCTGGACCGAGTAACTTCCGAAACTTCTTCAAGGGCAGCTACCTGTCTCAAGCATTTGTTGAAGGCAGAAGTAGGTACATTTGCAGGAACCTGTTGGAGCAAGACACCACCTGTAGCTCGAAAAAGTGGAAGGATGACCACAAATACTGCAGCTGAGACCAGTCCTAAGCACAAAACTTCTGCATTCTCAACACCTAAACTAAGTAACCATGACGCAAGAACCAAACCTGCACTCCTGATAGAATCAGCAAGAACATGCAGGCAGATAGAGTGGCAATTCATATCTTCAGCCTTCCTATAAGCAATATTAACACGTGCATAGTTCCGAAAGAACCAAACGCCAAGTAAATTCACCAAAAGATTGGTAACAGCCGAAACAATCAGATAATGCTTGTGCTCTGATTCATCCTGAATAAATGCGTGCAACGCTTCCACTGCCAAGGAGAAGGACATGAACAGAAGAAATAGCTGTAGCATTTGTAAAAGTAGCTAAAACTTCCAGCCTCTTGTACCCATAGATGTATATTCCATCAGGCTTTTTCTGAGCAGCAGTCATTGCAAACAAAGAAAAGGTTAGGAGGCCACAACCAAATGTCAAATGGAAGGAATCAGAAACAAGACCTACACGCCCAGTAAGCAGTCCAATCATCAACTCGAAAAAAAATTAATTCATATTCCTATACATACTAATTCATAGTTCTTAACGGTTCTTTACTCATTAATTCATATTCTTAATCCGATCCAGAAGTGATTTTAATTTCATAACCTGACCGTTAATTTTTACATATATCCTAAATTAACACGTTCTACAGCCTTCTACAGCCGTGCCTTACCTCATTCCGACGTTTCGCTTCTAAACCTAGACGTTTCCATTCGAAAGCTTCTAAACCTAGACGTTTCGCATCCGCTCGACTTCATCCACGCTGAAAAGTTCCGACAGCTAGCGCAGCCAGGCGTTTCGCTTCCGACCGAGTTCATCCCCGTCATCCAGGCGTTTCGTCTCCGACTCTGCACCATGCCCTTTCACTTCCGACTTACTCAACAACGCATATGCATTTACACCCGAGCGTTAATTCTCCATCCATTGATCTTCCCACACAATAAAAAGGTACCTTGCGCAACGGATCACCTTTTAAAGTCGATCTCATCACTTATTCTCATTTCTTTGGCTATCTACCTCTTTCATGCAGTATTGCTTCTCG
>NW_021565264.1:0-542 GCF_001605985.2 Dendrobium catenatum
TGGATGTTGAATATTGGTAGATTAATACATATAAAAATGCATTGTTTGTTTACATCAAACGATGGTCAATCAAAAATTTTAAATGTCGGATAATGTTAGGTGATTGAATCAAGTTTTTCTCTTTGTAGGAGAAGGGTTAATTAACGACTCGAATCAAAAATCTGATATGAATCATACACGAAAAATTTGAATTCGGATCGACCCGATTAACAAGCTGGTTGGGTTATGGCATAATTCTCGACCTATTTTTAAAATCGGGTCATGTTTGTGTCAACCCGCTAAGCTGGAATTGACATGAGTTCGGCCTACGTCCCCCCTCTTGCACCGAGTTGCGAAGCAACTTGCACCTCGGTCACGCTAGTCTGCCTCGCCACCATGCTCACTTGCACTCACAATCTTGCACCTGCACCTGCTCGGGGACGTCGAGCTCTCGCCCCCTCGCCTGATCGGGGCCTTGATTTTTTCCTGCTCGCACTTCGGTCGGATTAGTTTAAGAAGGATCAGTTTTTGGTTGGATCTAAACCCGCGCCGAAAATCCATTT
>NW_021565265.1:0-262 GCF_001605985.2 Dendrobium catenatum
AAAAATTGAATTGGTGGAACAAATGTTTTTTCAAAAAAAAAAAAAATTCTAACATCTTATAGGCTAAGAATTTGGTTATAAGTGTTGATAATTAGTATATGAATTATTCTTCTTTAGAGAACATATCATTATTGAATGAAGCCAAGGTAAATCAATTTAAACGTCAAGAAAAAGAAGAAGGTTTTTGGAGACAAAAGGCATCTTCTACATTTTGGTGGAGGGTGACAAAAATACTAAATTCATTCATAATATTTCCAAACAC
>NW_021565266.1:0-1110 GCF_001605985.2 Dendrobium catenatum
CAAATTTTTTTATTTTTTAACTAAAACTCCGTTTTAAAAAGCAATAAAAAAGTAGTCCCAAACGAAGCCTAAGTTTGATAATGAGATTTTATATGTTGCTTTGTCACATATTTGGACTAGATTAGAAGGTAAGTGGCTTGAGTATGATAAAACAAATGAATAAAAAATCTTAAGATTGCATTATTTTCATTTTTTTTCTTCTAAGAGAAATAACAATTGAAGGTAAATGGTTTGGTGTGCTAAAGAGATAATCATTGCATGAGTAATGGATGTAATCTAACATTCATGAAAATTTTGTGTTGAAATCAAAATAATGTTTATGTGTTTGATATGTTAATTGTTGTACATGTTCATTTAAATAATTTTTGTTGGAATAACTACATAAAATTTAATTTAATCAAACATTAATGAATTATAATTATAATTTTTGGTGATTTAATGCAAATATGAATAGCAACTAAATATCAATGTTGCATCAATAAATCATAAATCTATTTCCATCACATCAAACTTAATAAACAACAACGTTGATATTACAAAAAAGTTATCAGCACTCAAACGATTAGCTTATAATAAGCATTTTAGCTCCCCTAAAAATCATCATTTTAATAGAGTCATTATCATTATCATCATCGTTGTGAGTGAGAGAGGCTTTTCTTGCAGATATTATGTGTTTGCTTAGCAATTTGTGCCATTTGATTATTAGAAAAAGAATTGAAGGTAACTTTAGGCATCTGCTTTATGCCTCTAAGGAGACGTTATTTTGTGCGGATACCGGACTGGAGAACCGTCTAACACCGCTTGGTACTGGGCGGTACTGAGCGTGGTACCGGCGTTCGGTACTGAACGCGGTACATTTTGGACGCATTTTTATTAGTCTATGGACGACATCCGGACTCTGCATAGAATAATTTCTCCCCTCTTAGAGCCTTTTGTCTGGTGAAATTATTCTCTGCAGAAATGAATGTCGTCCGGAGGCGAATCAAAACTAACAGCATCACTTATTTATTGTGTACCGCGGTTGGGTATCGCTTTTGTATCGAGTGCCGTGACGAGTACTAATTCACCTCCGGATGCTCCGGTGCCCACCCAAAATAATTTCTCCTTTGT
>NW_021565267.1:0-508 GCF_001605985.2 Dendrobium catenatum
TTCGCTAGAGCAGCAAAGGGATGACATCTACCGACAAAATTGGAGATAAATCTCCGCAAGAAAGCAAGCTTACCCTGAAACGATCTCAACTGGGTAAGACTCCTAGGGGGTTTCAAATCCACTATGGCCTTTATCATGGAGGGATCAATCTCAATGCCACGGTAGCGAACAATGAAACCAAAAACTTCCCCGCGCTAACTCCAAATGCACATTTTAGGGGGTTCATCTTCAAATCATGCTTTCTTAAACGTTCAAAAACGATTCGTAGGTCTCAGAGGTGATCGCTACGGACCTTGCTTTTGACCACTAAATCATCCACATAGTACTCAACCTGCTCATGAATCAGTTCATCAAAAATAACTGTCATAGCACGCTGATAGGTGGCCCCGGCATTCTTGAGACCAAAGGGCATCACCTTGTAACAAAACACACCGATAGGAATGCGAAAGGCAGTGAATTTCTCATCTTCAGCGGCCATCTTAATCTGATTGTAACCAGATGAACCATC
>NW_021565268.1:0-270 GCF_001605985.2 Dendrobium catenatum
TAATTGGAGGTTCTATGCAGAGTAAATGTAAATCGGCAAATTTCCCCAAAAAAAAAAAAATGTAAATCGGCCGTATTGAATATTTTAAATGCAGAGTAAATGAAGGGATGATGAATAGTTTTTACCATAGGCCAAAAATTATAAATTTTACATTCAATTGAACAAAAAAAAAATTTCCCTATAATTACTTTAGGGGTTTACATACATACTACTTTATTACTTCTATATTATATATTTAACACCCAATACTTAAATGTTACATTCTTACCA
>NW_021565269.1:0-515 GCF_001605985.2 Dendrobium catenatum
TCTCTGCTGTGCAAGGCAAATTGTAGTTCAGATTTTCAGCGGAAACACATGCTCTATCAATTCATTCGGTATGATAAATTCAAAATCCGTAATGCTGAAAACATTATTACTATCAGTTGCAACTTTTGCATTCCATTGATGTGTAATCTTGAGAATCTCAGC
This sequence comes from Dendrobium catenatum, assembly GCF_001605985.2. Lineage (NCBI taxonomy): Eukaryota > Viridiplantae > Streptophyta > Magnoliopsida > Asparagales > Orchidaceae > Dendrobium > Dendrobium catenatum. The sequence continues at coordinate 163 of NW_021565269.1, forward strand.
ATGTTCATTATTATATGTTATGCCCTCTTTTGTATTTTTATTCCTTATATAATAGTCACGAATAATATCATTGATATTTGGCTTAATACCAAGATTTGTAACAGCATAATCATGAAGGATATCATCAAACTCTTCATCTCATCATCACTTGAACCACTGTTCATTGTTTCATACTCCTCATCATTGATAGTAGGAACAGATAATCTAATATCATTGACTTCAAAAATAGAAGTAGGTTGGGATTATGTAGGACCGTTCATTGTCTTTTGGCAGGATATTGGTTTGGATATGTATTTATACGTATGTAATATTAGAAACAATGAATAAGAACTTACTTTAAAAAATATTATAAT
>NW_021565270.1:0-837 GCF_001605985.2 Dendrobium catenatum
GGCTTTAGAAAGGAAATTTTCAGACAAGTTTCTTGGAAGACCATTAGTCAAAGACTTTTGACGCTTGCTAGAACTTGCCATTGAAAGATCTTAAGCGAAGAAAGGTTTGAAAGAGATGTGTGAAATTGACTATTCAGTAAACAAATTGCCGTCAATTTATGGAAAAATAACTGTTCGTACCAGACGAAATTTTCGTTCGTCCTGTACGAATTCGATTCGTCCCTTACGAAAAAATTTAATATGGACGAATGAATGAGTCAAAAAAGAAACGTCTTTTCATAAACACACAAGTTACGAAGCATTCTTTCGTACAGGCTTTTGACCAAAATGATAGTACAGACGAACAAGTGTTCGTCCGGACGATCAGAAATTCAATTCTTTTTAATGTTAGTTGAAAACCTTCCCCCGCTATGAACCGACATGTGTTTGTCTGGACGAACAAAAGGTTCGTACAGACAAAGTTCATATTAAAAACTGTCGTATCCATTCAACTGCTTCATTCATTCGTCCCATCGTTTGAAAATTATTTCATCCCGGATGATCATGACGATCGTACAGATGAAGTACATTAAAACACCTCTTAAAATGGTTCAAAATCTCACAGTTTGTCATATTACACAAATCGTCCCGTACGAAACTATTTCATCCCGGATGATGATGACCACAAATTTACATTTTTACACTCAGAACAAAAACAAACAAATAATACTTAAACACAGACTTTTTAAGATGAAAATATCACATAAATAAACTAAAAAACACAATGAACACAAAACAACAAAAAAATCAATATTGCAGATAACATTTTTATCTAAGCATTTAAATCAATCACTCCAA
>NW_021565271.1:0-240 GCF_001605985.2 Dendrobium catenatum
ACTAATGTTTCAAATTTTACTACATTTGGAAATTATTTAGACTTTTATTTAGTGAACCCAAGATTGATTTACATTATTGATTTAGGAATTTTAAAAATTAATAATAAATTTAAAATAAATCTAAAAAATACATTATAACTATCAAATTGTTCTAAATTCAAAGCTTAATATAGGAAAATAAAAGCCCTATAAAAATCATTCAAAACAAAATTAAATTTAAAAAAGCTTAATATTTTATAA
>NW_021565272.1:0-304 GCF_001605985.2 Dendrobium catenatum
GATCCACGTCGTTTCTCCGAGAAGGTGATCTTCTTCATTGACTCATTACTTTCAAATTCTATTTTCTTCGTGAGAAATTGTACAAGTAAGAGATTGTGTCTACTTATCGTCATCCACTAGTATTCGTAGGAATTGTTACCTCGTTGCTTTTGGATCTTCTTATTAAACAAAGGTTAAGTTGGAAACTACTCTGTATACAATGCTTTATTTTCCTACGTGTTTTGAATTCGTTTAGCACCTTGTGTAGTTTTGCCTAAACGGAAGTAACCGTTTATTAGTTTTACTTTATTGTTTTAATCACGTA
>NW_021565273.1:0-295 GCF_001605985.2 Dendrobium catenatum
CTAATCGATTTAAAAGAGATGAGTCCGGTCTTTTATATAAGAGTGGTAGGGACGTTATATTTAAAATTTTGGAGGGTTGGGGCCGACATCTAGAGATTCTTCTAATTGGCCCCTTTAACTTGTGTTGGGTGCTAAAATGTTAAACTGATGCAATTAAAATTTTTGACTCTCTTAATTTGTATCTAATGCAATGCATGCTGGTTGACAACTTTTAAATCAAATATGCTTGAAATTTTAAAAACAGGTTTAGAAAATAATTTTTAGAAGACTGGACTTCCCCAGGTCCGGCACCTCG
>NW_021565274.1:0-257 GCF_001605985.2 Dendrobium catenatum
ACAAGCTAAAGCCTATTAATAGGCACAAAAGCAACACTTACAGCTATACAAATAGCTACACAAAAGTAAACCTAAATCTAGGACTAATACCTAACAATCACCCCCTTAGTCTAAATTTTACAAAACAAAAGATAACAACTGTTCTTGATAGAACAGCCAAAGAGTGATCATGTCGGTCTCCTCCGCCAAAAAACGTCCACCGACATTCTAGCTCCACCTCCCGACAGATCTCCTGTCGCACTGCGTCCAACGCAGCC
>NW_021565275.1:0-935 GCF_001605985.2 Dendrobium catenatum
AACCATATCATACTCATGCTATCACATAATAGCCACACAACCATGCGATATATATCATAAACATCCAATCATACCATACAACGTAATAATAAGTTAATGGGCACCAACAATCATATAACAATGCAATGATTATGCACTTCCACGATAATTAAACAATCTTTATCATGATCACACAATAATGCAACCATCTAACCATGCAATGGTGATGCGATCATTCAATAACACAATCAAGTCATAAATACAACAATATAATGCTCACATGATCACATAATAATTGTTTAGTTACATAGTGATTACTGAATCACACAAAAAGCAAACAATTATGAAATAATAACATAGTAATCATATAATCATACAATGATTGACAATGGTCATGCAATAACCACTCAATTATATGCTCATATAATCATACGACAGTCCTCAAATCATGCAAATGATCATATAGTCATACAACAATCTTTCATTCATATAATGCTCACCCAATCATGCAAACATGGTGGGACAGAAGAAAGAAAGAAACCTAACATCCGTCTGATCAAATCGAAACAACGAACGAATAAGACTCAACGCTCACTTGACTAAAACAAAATAGTGAGGAAGCGCTAAAGAAAGAAACTCAACTATCTGCATATTCATGCTGAAACAGCAGAATAGGAAAAGGCAGGGATTCTATGCTCACCTGAGCAAAATCAAAGTAGTGACATAAAGAATTAAGAAAGACTCAACGATCACTTAGAACACATGTCTAAGATGATGCGAGGAGAAGCAAATGCAACCATCACTTGAAAATTATACCATATAGCAAAGAGTAATAATCATAAGGAGGTAAGGAAGAACAATCAAAGATAAGAAAGTCATCTATCTGCCTGACCACATTGCAACAGCAGCATCGAGAAAGGGAGAAGGATCCCACATCCACCTGACCAGATCGAAAT
>NW_021565276.1:0-326 GCF_001605985.2 Dendrobium catenatum
CAATTACTCTTGAAAATTGTACAAAGAGTACAAAAATCAAAAGGAATGCGTAAAGGTAAGCAAATATGAAAAAGTGGCACAAAATTAGCCCAATGTCAAAAGATGCATAAAAATGTGCCCAAAAATTTGAAAAAGATGCGCAAGCGCCACATGTGGTAATTCTCTTCTTTTCAAATTATTTCAATCTTTTAATTCAAATTGATCTTATGTTCATTTATATTCTATTGAACTTTGAAATATAGGTTTTTTATTCATCTCTCTTGTAATGATTTTCTATATTCAAATGTCTGAATTGAATCATGTTTTTGATAAATTCTTCTTACTTA
>NW_021565277.1:0-204 GCF_001605985.2 Dendrobium catenatum
CATGCATGACATTCAGAGTACAGAAAAAGTAAATAAATACAACCTAAGAGTACCCTCCAGGCAAGGTACTCGCACAGAAAATCATTCAAACGGTGTCTACTTCGTGTGGGAAAACAAAGATGCCAAGTGGCATAAATAGGTGGCCTACTCTACAGGCCTAAATGACCCTAATGGTCTCTAAGGCTCACAAAAAAAGGGGGGGGG
>NW_021565278.1:0-679 GCF_001605985.2 Dendrobium catenatum
GACTTCTTCCTGCCGTCGGACTAAAATTCGTCGTCGGACTTCTGTCGATCGATGGACTTTCGTCGGTCTTCTACCCAACTCATTGCTTCTGCCCGACGTCAAACTTTTTCCAGCCATCATACTAAAACACGTCCTCAGACTTCTGTCTGTAAATAGAATTTCATCGGTCTTCTGCCTGACGTAGTACTTCTAACCGACATCAGACTTCTGCCTGCAGTCGGATTACTACTTATCATTGGATTACTGCCCGTCGATGGACTTTCATCGATTTTCTACCCGAATCAGTGCTTCTTCCCGACGCTAGACTTCTTCCAGCCGTCGGACTAAAACTTGTCATCGGACTTCTATTCGTCAATGGACTTTTGTCGGTCTTCTACCTGACTCAGTACTTCTACCCGACGCTGGACTTCTTCTTGTCGTTGGACTAATAACCGTCGTCAGACTTCTGCCCATCGATGGACTTTCATCGGTCTTCTGACCGACGTTGTACTTCTACCCAACGCCGTACTTCTACTCAACGTCGGACTACTACCCGTCGCTTGACTTCTGCCCGTCGATGGACTTTCGTCAGTCTTCTGCCCGATGTTGAATTTATACACGACGTCGGAGTTCTATCTACCGTCAAACTACAACCCATCGTCGGTTTCCTGCATGTCAATAAGCTTTCATTGGTAGTTCT
>NW_021565279.1:0-339 GCF_001605985.2 Dendrobium catenatum
ATTTACCTTAATTGGCTAAAAATAAGGTCAAGTAAGCTTTTCTGCGCTTTGCTTAAAAAAAAAAGGCTAAAAATTAGTGACTTTATCTAGTTAACCTAGCAAGTTGACAATTCCACTATGACAAGAAGAAGGCTTGATCGAAGCTTGTCCACATGACAATGGGCCACAAGCATTTTTTAGCATATTATATTCTTTGGCTACATATCATTTAGGGTACACAACTCATGGATCAGGTTATATATTTTTATTTTTTGTATAAACTTTTTTGTTATGCCCAAAATCCTATAAATACAATATCTAAGTGCAATTGTTAGGCTGGATGTTCATATATATAATAGT
>NW_021565280.1:0-266 GCF_001605985.2 Dendrobium catenatum
CCCTCAAATGAAATCCCGGTCTATTTTCTAAGTAAAACCACTTGCATAATGGATCATGTTTAAATATTTTAAAATGCCCTCTTATATATTAAATATGATCCATTGAACTAAATGCATCCTTGCATGTGCTCCGACAAATCTATTACAAGTACAAATACAAATGTCCGAGAATGCTGCGCAGGGTCAAAAGATATAACCCGCATGTGCTCTAATCATCACATCTAAATTCTAAATCCAACGATTCGAGAATGCTGCGCGGGTCTAAT
>NW_021565281.1:0-431 GCF_001605985.2 Dendrobium catenatum
TCTTGTTCTCTTTGTGAGTCCAAACTTCCCTAGATCTCTTTATGAGTTCTTGAGGAGAGAGTCTTAGATCTCTTTGTGAGTTCTAGTGGTTGAAGGAGTACGGTTAGTGATTCTTAATTTTCTTACCTTCCTCTTCCAATCACTTCATCTTCCCCCTCAAGAGAAGACCCCATTAAACCCTTGGCCTGCAGAACCCGGCCCCATCTCCCCTTTGCCGCCGCCCCCTTGGAGCTCTAGTAGCCGGCGGCTCTCCCATCTCTGGCCGGTCCCTTGAAAATTTGATCCTCTTGTTCTCTTTGTGAGTCCAAACTTCCCTAGATCTCTTTGCGAGTTCATGAGGAGAGAGTCTTTGATCTCTTTCTGAGTTCTAGTGGTTGAAGGAGTACGATTAGTAATTCTTAATTTTCTTACCTTCCTCTTCCAATCACTTC
>NW_021565282.1:0-254 GCF_001605985.2 Dendrobium catenatum
GGAAGGTCAAAAAGTCATCATATGCATCCAAAATAGGACTAAAACGGCTAGTAGCAGGTTCTATTTAAAATAGATAATGTTTGGAAATTCATTATAAATTCAAATGAGATCCAAATGCGTAATATAATATATCAATTTACATCTACGGAATCCAAACAATCTAATGCAATAATAACTTGACCACGATTCTGACATCCTAATATCATATTCACTAAACTAGTGACTCATGCAAATTTTTTAATATATAAGGATAT
>NW_021565283.1:0-201 GCF_001605985.2 Dendrobium catenatum
TATTTATATCATTTATGATCGATTGAGGAAATTTGTATGTAAAGGTATGTTTAGAACTGTTCGTGAGTAAAAAAAAAATGTTTTCCTTATCCGATTGATATTTAATATTGTGTACAGATTTGTTACCAAACTAGTTTCATGAGTTCATTAAAAATTCTACAATTTATGTTTGGTGCTATGTAGTGTAAGAAATAATGCTTA
>NW_021565284.1:0-200 GCF_001605985.2 Dendrobium catenatum
AAGGTTCTTACTTGTCTTCTTCAAGTCTCTACCATGACTCTTTATGGGCTCTAGGGAGATATTCTATAATACTATGCCTTAATTCTCTTTCATCACTTGGAGGGTGAAAAGGATTCAGGGTTCTTATCCATCACCTAGAGAGTGAAAAAGGATTCATGGTACTCTGCCTTCTCCATGAAGGAGAAAAAGGTTTGAGGTAC
>NW_021565285.1:0-201 GCF_001605985.2 Dendrobium catenatum
CTAAAATTACATTCCCCATTGCAAATAAAATTGTCAACCATTTTAATACAACCTCCCGTTGAATTGACAAATGTATGCCATTTATCAATGCTTTTATTAAATAACCATATGTCTTTAAAGGCTTGAACTGCTCTGCCATTGTCAATCTTCCATCTGACTATTGTCTTAAGAAACACACCTCCATTACATATTAATTTCCAG
>NW_021565286.1:0-236 GCF_001605985.2 Dendrobium catenatum
TATATATATATATATATGCTGAAATTTTGTTATGCACTTTGAGATTTGAAAAGCATTATTATAAATGAAGATAATAGTTCGATTTTGTTTTTAGAAATAAACAAAATTTGAGTAATGTGAACCATACATACAAATAATTTAAATTACTTAATTGCTATGTCATGTAGCCGACCCCACGTAGTGGGATAAAGGCTTGATGTTGTTGTTGTTGTTGTTGTAATTGCTATGTCATGCTT
>NW_021565287.1:0-713 GCF_001605985.2 Dendrobium catenatum
TCCCTATACTATAAATGTAAAAAAAAAAAGGTTATTTAAATTATGAATCACTCTCATAATAGAAGCATGCTCAATCACTTGAAGGAGAGCCAAATACATTATCTAAATGCCCATAAAAAGTAATCATATACATTGGCCACATGATAATTTACTCTAAATGCCCATAAAAAGTAAGTCAAGCACAAGAATATTAGTTGATGGGGAGAGCAATGTGTAGTGAAAATTGAAGTCAAATCCATTTAAAAGAGCATTAATGAATTATGAAAACTGAAGCAACATATCGTACTATAAAGTTTATGATGATCATTCTGATAAACCATTAGGATATTCAAAAATAATGGCATCCGAATAAGGTTGAACATAACCATTGAATTCTTAATTCCATTTGCTCCGTAGATAAATACTATCATAACATAGGCTTAGTTTGGAACAGTTTTTTTACTGCTTTTTAAAACAGCTTTTTAATACAAAAATTTTAATTCTTGTACGTACTAGAAAGCTGCTTGAAGAAGTAGTAAAAAAGCAGTCCTAAACGAAGCCTTAGACTTTGTTTGGGACAACTTCTAATAATCATTTTTTGTATTAAAAAACATCTTGAGAAATCTGTAAAAAAATTCCAAATGAAGCCTTAGAAAACAACATGCAGAACAAGTAAAATACAACACAATCAATATATTATACTCGTTGAAAACAATTTAGCCCACTTTCCATAT
>NW_021565288.1:0-317 GCF_001605985.2 Dendrobium catenatum
GCTCTATATCCTTCAGTCCTTAAGTTTAGAAAGGCTCTAATGTCATGCTTAGCGATTTCCACTTTTTGTTTGAAGACAAAGGAACTTATGCTAGAGTGGTCTGAGTTAAAACTCATGTTTGGTAGGAAATAGTGGAAGGTTTGCTTGTTGTAGAAGTGGACAAGAGAAAGTATGAAATAAAATTGGGTTGAGGCAAAAAGGTGCAATACCTTAAAATTTATCTCGCTTTGAATTAAAATGCGAAATGAAGTTATTTTGGCGGAAGCAAAACGAGGAAAGAATTCCTCATTCGCCTTAGACAGGAAGTTTTCTGAGGC
>NW_021565289.1:0-292 GCF_001605985.2 Dendrobium catenatum
GTCTTGGCGAATGTGAGGGTCTCAAGTGGTGGCCCGACGAAACTTCGACGGTGGTCCGGTGAAACTCCGGAGGTGGTTCAACGAAACTCTGGCAATGGTCCGGCGAAAACTCCGGCAATGGTCGAGAAGGATCTTCTTCATTCTCTTCTCTTCTTGCTTGGGTCCCCTTTAAAGAGGAATTAGGGGTCTATTTATAGATTTCTGGAGTGGCATGACCTGTAAATAGGTGAGAGATTAAGGGTAAATGGGGAGTGGTTAGATGGACGGCCAATGTTGAATCCTTTGGTCATAG
>NW_021565290.1:0-437 GCF_001605985.2 Dendrobium catenatum
AAACCGAATACCCAAGTACTCCAATTCTTCCACCTTCTGACATCCCGCCAGTCTAGCAAGACGGGACTTGGTCGTAGACGGCGTCGACCGGCTAAAGAGAATCGCGGACTTATCTTTGTTGATCCTTTGTCCCGTCCACGAACAGTAGTCCTCAAGGATAGACAAACACTTCCTCACATTGGGGATGGTGGCACCTGCAAAAAGCAACACATCGTCAGCATAAAGGAGGTGGGAGACCAAAGGTCCCCCCACCCCGATATGAACCCCCAGCTCCCCAAAACGCTGGTGGAAGTGCAGCGACAACAGCTCCGAACATAGGATTAACAGCGGGCAGATTGAACCCCATTTGCAAAAAATATCCATCACCTGCTTCAATTTAGTGCATCTGGTCGAGCAATTTTCCAAATTCTCCTCCTCATTACATCCCCACGGGCATA
>NW_021565291.1:0-242 GCF_001605985.2 Dendrobium catenatum
CAGGAAAAGGGTTTCTTAAATGGTTTGAGTTATAGTGTCTCTTCCTAGGTTTTGGTTTTTGATCAAAAGTAGGTGTCATCCTAGTTTTCTTGCATGTATCTAATTCATTTTGAAACTTCAAATTTGTGCTTTTGAAGACCTCATTCTCAATCCTCAAACTTTTCTCCATCTCTTTAGACTTCTTAATATTAGATTCAAGTGAGGTGTGTGTGATTTTTAGTGACTCATGCTCTTCAACTAAT
>NW_021565292.1:0-1373 GCF_001605985.2 Dendrobium catenatum
CTTTTATTTTATTCGTAGTCTGCATGTGTAAGTTGCACCACGAGCACTTAGCTTAGGCTGTCCTAGATTTAAGGACATGGTGTGTTTACTATTTTTATATGTTTCATGCATTTACTACCTTGAGGGTTAGTTCAAAACACAATTAAAACCCATATAACGTAACGATACCCTAAGGACAAAAATTAAGGCGAACTTAGAAAATTTCTAGGAGCTAGGGTAGATCACTGATTGATATGAAAACTTCAACACTTGTACTTAGGGACATCATAAACCTCACAGAATTTTGTAGGAATTTTTAGGGCTCTTTAGACCCCTTAATTAACCAACCATAATTAACTTGCTAAATAAGGCCCCAAGACCTTCTAAAAATTACAATAAATCCCTTTTAGGTCAAAAAATTAGCTTGATTTATTCAAAATCTGATCCTTGACTTTAGATAAATAGGGCTCCTCAATTTGACTATAGACTGACCCTTAATTTGACCATAAGTGGAAATTATCTTTTTGCCCCTAATAAATTATTAAAATTTATTAAAAATCCCAAAATTTTTACAAATACTTAGGATCACTTTCTCAAGTCATCCATGACCCTTGGGAGTGATTCCAATCTATTTGGGGCTGATTTGGGTCAAAATCATAAAATCAGCCCTTTATTAGGTAATTTAGAAAATTCCATAAATATTCTGAACTTAGAAAATTCATAACTAATTGTATAAAGTTACAAATTAGGAAAACTCACTTGCATTATACTCCTATTAGGATCTAGTATTTATTAAAAATATTAGGTTTCCAGAAACCAACATAAATTAGAAAGTCAACTTTTTTGTCAACCGTAGTTCATTTAGGGCCCAAAACTTAGAAAATTCATAACTTTGCCTAAAAAACTTCAAATCCAGCATACTACCTGAATAACTACTCCTCTTAAAATACTAGAAGACCCAGACTTACCCTACCTGGGAAGACCCGGGACTTTCTAAAATTGACTAATGCAATTTTAACTTCAAATATCACCATCCTGAGCTTTTAAAACTGATCAACAAACTAAATTAACTAAAATGGACCCTAATCCATTAATATTTGAACTTCAATTAAAGTTTCTTTTTCTAGCCTTCAACAAATCCGAACTCTAGGCAATTTTAACAAACTACCCTGTTTAGGACCTATCCAAATCACACAAGCCTTATACACACATAGAATTATTTTCTAGGGCATCACTTCTAGATCTAGGCTAGGCCGCTGGGTTTTATTTTCTGCGGTGTACCAGAGCTTTTTGATGTTTTTATTGCATGCTGTTTGAAATTGTTGGTGTGTGTGCTTACTTTTCCTACACTCTATGGATAAGATGTGATGAGCACTAGATCTATCCCTAGGTTA
>NW_021565293.1:0-410 GCF_001605985.2 Dendrobium catenatum
CAATATGGGAATGCGTGAAGCAGCTAAATGAATATAACAGTAACAGAGCAAAGCAAATAGCAAATAAAAGGGTCCTATATCCTCCTCTATTTCTGTATTCTTCGGCAATACAACTATATGTCCCAGCTGTCTAAATCTAACGAGATGGAAGTGGAAAAACTAACAAAAGCAAAAATCATACTAGAGATAGCAGAAAGAAAAATTATAGTAGTGGGGATTAAACTACTAAAGCAGAAACGAAAAATAGCAAGAATGCAATAATTATCTTATTAAGTACCGCGTCATTTCTCCCCCACAGGAGAGGACTCTGCTATCTCGGCAGAGGTTGAAATAGGGCGTCGTCGGCTGGATAATACGAATGAAGATCGGCCACGTTAAAAGTAGAAGCCATGCCAAAGTCAGATGGTAAA
>NW_021565294.1:0-205 GCF_001605985.2 Dendrobium catenatum
AGATTTCTAAAAAAATAAGATATTTCTAATTTATTATTTTAATTAATAATAAAAGTGTTCTAAACTTCAATCTTTAAAATTAATAATTAATTTTCGAATTTAAAAAAAAAATGACGTATGAACAGTGCGACGCCAACATAGCGCTCGGTTGGAGGGAAGGATGAGCGGCAAACACTGGTATGCCGTTCCATTGGAGTTGCCCTAA
>NW_021565295.1:0-297 GCF_001605985.2 Dendrobium catenatum
TGAAATTTCGACAACTATGTTAAAGTGCCACAGCACGATGTTGGTCTGCCTCAAAACAATTTTTGTTATATATTTATATATAATTGTATCATTATTATAATATTTAAATATAATAAATATTTATTATGTCATCCGGTTCGACCCCGGTTCGACACCGCTAACCTCTTCTTTTTCCGGTTCATTGACCGGTCCGGTTTTCAAAGCCTTGCACGAAACAAGCAAGAAAGTAAAAACAGTGGAAAGTAAAGAACATTAGAATTTAACGTGAAAAAAACTCAAAATAAGGAAAAAAACCAC
>NW_021565296.1:0-290 GCF_001605985.2 Dendrobium catenatum
ACGATCCACGATCGTACATGACGATCCACTGCGTACATAATTGAATACTAGTGGTTTTTGGGCAGTTTTTCTTGTCTTTTATATAAATAGTCCAAATTAGACTTCCACCCAATCTTTTTGTCATTTGATCTTTGTGCCTATTGAGAGAATAACCAAGGAGAGAGAGTGGAAGAGAGCATTCAAGGGAGGATTCCTACCACTGGAGCGAGAAGGCTTCACTTGGAGTTCAAAGGTAAGATTCTCTACTTGTAACTTGGGATTACTTCACTCTTTTCCTTCTTCCTTCTAGA
>NW_021565297.1:0-576 GCF_001605985.2 Dendrobium catenatum
TATATATATATATATATAGACAATTTAAAAAAATTTAATTTTTTATTTTTAGTATGTTTTTTAAATAAAAGATTACACAAGAAGTTAAACATAAAGTACATCCAAATATAGTACACGAATACAACCAAATAATATAAATATTGCTTCCTCTTTTAACATCTCAAAAAGGTAGAATGAACATCCATATAAAGAAAATAAAATATAAGAATTAAATTCATAAAAAGAATTTTTAAACTCATACAACCCTTGGTCTCGATGGTGGAGTGTGAAAGTTATTATGAATCTGGAGTTCTAATCCTGAAATCGGGCTCAGTCCTCATTATACTAATGTTACAGCTTCTCCCAACATGTCCTTCCATTGAATATGCACATCTACTTTTAATTTAAAGAGTGCAAAATTCTCGTTCCATTCATTATAAGGATAGTTGTGGTACGTAAACATAAGGAGTAGGATCTTCTTCTTCCACTTCTCCACCTCTTCCCTATTCTAAACTTCTCCCATATCATACAACAACAATATCAAGCCTTTGTCCCACTACATGGGGTCGGCTACATGAATCCTTTTTCGTCATTGTG
>NW_021565298.1:0-408 GCF_001605985.2 Dendrobium catenatum
GTTTTATTTCTGCTTTGTAGTTGTTTTAATTTGTTTTAATTTGTTTTGTTTTCTCTTTGCTTTTAAAAATTGATTTTTCTTATGTTGAATCTTTTTAAGATTTTAGATTTTGGAGTTTTAAAGATAGTGTTTAGCTTTTCTAAAATTGGTTAAAGGGAGAAACACCGTTGATGGTTTCCCTCCTTCCAGCCTTGTTTAGTGGTATGATTTTCTTCTCTAAACAAAAGTCTAACTCATTTTAGCCAATGGTTTTTAAAACTAAGATTCTTCCTATCTTGCTACAATAATCTATCTTATACATAATATCCAAAGTTTTTATATATCTTTCAAGTTATTTAAAACCTTGCCATTGCTTTCATCACATGACACTTATTTTATTTTGTGACTTGTTCTTCCCTATGTTAGAGA
>NW_021565299.1:0-352 GCF_001605985.2 Dendrobium catenatum
TCTACCGCCGCGAATACTCCAGGACGCAACAATAATATTAGTGAAACATTAAACTATAAATCTGACAATTCTTGTTGTTTGTTTCACATCAAATTCGGTCTTAGTCATCTTCTTGAAATCTCCTCATAGTTGGGCTTCCGAACTGCTTTCCTTTGGCGTCTCCCTTTAATTGGTACAATGACGTGCAATAAGAGTCTCCTCCATTGCCGCCTTTACTACTCTTATGTAGTGACTTCTTATTCTCAATCTTCTGTGCCAACTCTATCGCCCTCAACTTTGGGTTGAGGCCTTTCATGAAATTGCTCTCCAATACTGCCTTTGATAACCTTCTTACACATGTTGACAGAAGTTC
>NW_021565300.1:0-324 GCF_001605985.2 Dendrobium catenatum
CTGGCCAGTTTTTTTTTTTTTTTTGCAAAATGAGAGGGGGTTGTGCGAACTATGTAAAAGAAGGAGCCCGTAGGGAGTTTGATTCTCTCTGTGTGAGATAGACAGAGGAGCAGTTCGGAACTAAGGGGGAGAGATCATGTATGTGAGGTCACGGGAGGAGTTCAGTTCTACGAACTGATGGGTGGTTCGCAAACTGGGAAGAGATGGGGAGTTTGGGAGTTGTGCGAACTGCAGTGGAAGCCACGATTTGAGGGATGGCTGTTCGTGCAAATTCAGATAGGAGACGAGCTGTGTGTTTTTATCTGAAGTAAGAGGGAGATTGAG
>NW_021565301.1:0-213 GCF_001605985.2 Dendrobium catenatum
CACTGGCATTTTGAGGGAATACAAAAACCCTTTTTAATAAGTAACATATACACCGGCAGGAAATTTTTTATGATTCTCCACGTTAAAATAGAATAAGAAATTGGAATAACATTATGCCAGATGTTCGAAAAAATAACAGAATTGTCAACTTTAACCAGAAAAGTATCCCAAGCAGATTTAAAACTAAATTTACCATTAGAAGTGGGCTTGAAT
>NW_021565302.1:0-849 GCF_001605985.2 Dendrobium catenatum
ACATAAAATACTTGAAAAATATTGTATGATCGAGGGAATCAATTCGGGTCGTCTGATGGAGCACTTCGAATATGCCCTATATATTCTCCATATTTTACGGGGTATTATTATTATTATTATATATGGACTCTCACTCTCTATATGAGGTGGTCATTTGGATGGAGATTGAAGAAAGATCTCTAGCTTTGAGGATCTAGAGCTCCACCCAAGCATCATCGCTGATGAAGTTCGATTGATTATTGTCGGACCACTACCAGTCGGCCAATCGCTTTCAGATTTCCACCCAACTATCGATAGTCTCCGGACTTCCACAAGACTATTGTCCAACCGCCCACCGCTACCATACTTTCACCCAGCCACCAAACCTTCACTCGATTGTCGATCTCATTGGACTTCCACTCAACCATCGTCGGACCACCACTCGACAAACAACAACAGCCGGACTTCAGCCCTGACTGTCGTCAGACTTTCGCCCGACCGACATTGAACTTCTGCTCGATAGTTGTTGGGCAACTGCCTAGCTACCGACCGCCGCCTAACTTCTGCCCAACCACATTCATAAAAAAAACTCCTAAGTATTTTATGCAGAGTTTGATCGACTCTCCAAATTATTGTCATTGCACCGTCTCTAAGTTAAGAACTTTTATTTGGTCCTGTGAATGTACGTAGAGCTACGTTCAGACGGCACTAAGATCGCAGACACAAAACGAGAAATACTGAGCAAATACCGAGCAATAACAATAATAACAAGAAATATCATTATGTAAAGACAAAATACCGAGTAATACCGAGAAATACCGAGCAATACCGAGTAATACCAAAAAATACCATGTTTTTTCTAGAAAAACA